>NC_052511.1:9155079-9294463 GCF_014356525.2 Nilaparvata lugens
GATAGTCCTTGTGCTATTTTTCTTCCAGATTTATAGGTGACAAGGTCCAGGATAAGGTTAGAATTTCACTTGTACAATTTTAGTCCAAAATAAACTATAAATTTTGAATTTAGATGGCTTAAATTGATGAATTAATTAAAAATATTCCACTCAATTACCACTTTTAAGAATACTATTAGAAAATTAAGAAAATTTGGAACTATTCAAGAAACACAAACTCGTAGACACTGCAGTTGTCCTCATATTCTTAATAATCAAGAGATTCATTTCAAGTGGACATCATAATTACGAGCCTTATCCAATTTTTTTTCCAAATGTAGCTTGAATTTAAATTTTGATAATTAGTAGGACATACGAATGCTTGATGGTGAACGATACTATAATTCACAGACAAGGAATATTCTTGGTGCAAAAATCCTGAAAATCGGATCCTACAATACTGCAAACATCTGCAGATAATGCAAAGAACTGAAAGCAAAAACCTGTAGATAATGCGACAGGGACTGCTCTTCTGCCCTTCGGAGACCAACAATAATTCTTCAGAACCATTGTTTCTTTCTTGAATAAGAATACAAGCAGACTTTACAAGGTTACGTATTCTGTAAATGGAAAACACATCTAGAAGCTGGTGTGGAACCATCCTACCTGCTACGGTGTGATTCACTTATAACTGTCAGAATCCCGTATATATAGCATAGGAGCTTCGTATTGTACAAATGCTGACAGTTTGAGGCAAGTCTCACCATACAAAAAATTAGTTCCGCCCCAGTCTTTCTTTGTTTTGTTTTCTCACAGAAACTCCACAGTCTACATTGCAACTCACGAAGGCTGGTCTTCTCAGAGTAGAGAATAGAACATTCCTGTTACAGTACAGCACAAGTCACCCAACAAAAATCTTCACGAATAGTTTCAATGTTGAGAAACCAACAGAAAAGAAAAAATACCCACATGTTCATCAGAAAGTATTATTTCAATTCCAAATTCGAATTTCCCTGTAAAAATTTAGGTTGGTAGAACCATAGAGAAACAATAGCATAAGTATTACCCTATTGTTTCTCTATGATAGTAGGAAGATAAAATCGATTTATTCTCACAATTTACAAATAATACAGTACATTTTTTGAAACTATTACTCACTTGATACTTTGAGGACTTATGATTCTTAATGAATGCTTTTTTGCCTGCCATGTTTTTCTGTTATCTAACCCTACAGAGACACACTTACTTTATGCAAACACAGTAGACACACTGGGGTGTTGAACACCCCAATTTAATATTGAATTTTTCTTTGAAAAATATGAAAAAAAATAAAAATACTTAGACCATACTTCATCATTTCTTAATCATTTTTGTTTCAAGTGCATACAGAAATCAGAAGTAAAGCACTGCTTATCAATATTTATACTAATTTTAGAAGATTTGTTCCGCCTACGTTGGAGCTTGGAGCTCCTAATCAGGTTTGAACGAATGGCTTGATCATTGCCAATGACAACTTCATCAAAACCTCACGTCTCTTCATTTCATTGTTTTGAATCTAAAGTTGTAGAGAATCATAGCATTTATTCCAATCTGATCCATCATCCCATACCACATTCGTAGTGACAATACAAGTAAATCTTTGTAATAAAAGTGTTTGATGAAAGTCCTTCGGAAAAGACACTCTGAGGTGTTAGACACCCCAAACGAAGAACAAGATGAGCTGGTGACCTTGTAGAATGCTATTACTGACTGGAAGTGGTGGAGACTAGTTGACAATACTACAAACCGAATTTAGACTGGGCATGAATTCCCATCTGTTTGATATTGTCAACTGCAGAACAGAAAAAAATCCCTGGGGTGTGAAACACCACAGTGTGTCTCTTTAGGGTTAAAATTTAGGTTGGTAGTAGCATAGAGAGACGATAGCATAAGTATTACCCTATTGTATCTCTATGATAGTAGGAAGATAAAATCAAATCAAATCGATTTATTCTCACAATTTACAAATAATACAGTAAATTTTTTGAAATATTATTCATTTGATACTTTGAGGACGATTTCCTTCCTTGACTTATGATTCTTAATGAATGCTTTTTTGCCTGCCATGCTTTTCTGTTATTTAAAGTCGAATGTACCTTTACGTTGTGAGAGACTCACATGTAGGCTTAAGCCTGTGTTGAGATGTTTCAGTTGAGAATAATATTGATAAACTTAGAAGCAATGAAGCTTTTCAAAAACTACCCTACCAAATTTGATATAGATTTACACAAAATAATGTAGTTATACAAATCATTGAATTATGCTGCATACTATAAGATTGTTAGTAGACCTTATCCAGCCGTTGAATAGATTTTTATTGAGTCATTACCAGCTTTTGAAAGTCAAGACTCATTCAATAATTACTATGCAATGAGAAATATTACAGAATAGATATGATTTTCCCTACCTCTCTTACTAAGAGTACCTTCCAATAGGCATACATTGGAATATTATGATTATGATCTAATGATTATTACCATACAGAAACAATAGCATAAGTAGATATCCCATGGTATTGGGCGTTTATGTCGCAACTTTCAATGTTATCTCAAGCCGATTACTGTCGATTATTGTCGATTTTTACTGTTTTGTTGGGGTGAGAGACAATATGAGAGACTACCAGCGTCACACAGCTTCACAGAAAAGAGCTACGTGGACTATCCGGTTGAGATATCAGTAAAAGTTGCGACATAAACGCCCTATACCATGGGATATCTGGATATCTACTTACGCTATTGTTTCTCTATGATATTTCTGAGGCGAAACCAATATACCATACAGTCTACTTGAAGTAACATCCATTAAGTTTACACTTTTCGATTCTCAACAATGTAAAACCTATTTGTTGGTACCCGACATAATTCTATTTCATTAATTCTATTTAGTGTTTACAAGTTTGTGTTTCTTGAATGGTTCCAAATTTTCTTAAATAACTCAATATTATTCGTTACAAGTGGCAATTGAGTGGGATATTTCTTATTAATTTATTAATTCAAGCCATCTAAATTTCAATATCTATAGTTTTAAGGTTTATTTTTGACTAGAATTTTATAAAAATTGTACACGTGGATTTCTAACCTTAACTTGGACTTTGTCACTTTGGAAGAAAAATAGCACAAGGACTACCTTATTATTTCATTTTTCAATGTTATTACATTAGTGTCATTTGCATTGTAGATAAATAAATAAATAGAACAAATTTAAGTTAGTTCGCATACTTTACATACATACCATACTTACCATGGAATGAACAAGTGACCAGAAACAATTCATCTTTTATCGAAAACTTAAAAATATCATATCTCTCATGTATAGATCAACTAGTTACATTAGAATAAGAATAGAATAAATCAATTGATCCTCTGAAGAAGAAAACAAATCAGGACTAAATAATTTTAAAAGAGGTACTCAGATTTATATTTTTATATATATTCAGAAGTAGACAGAAATAAAAAAGACAAATTAGGACATAATTTAGCCTGAATCAAAACATAATATTATTCTAATGTATTTTCTAGGTCTCACCTTTATTCTTTATTCTTTAAATAAAATATGATTCTCAATTCATTTGAACTTTGTAATGTCATGAGTTTGATGATTTGCTCACATACTCCATTATTAGGTCCGAGGATTAATAGGTTGTGGAAGTAGGTCTTCTATTAGAAAAGACAGCTTCTCTGATTGGTTCTTGTGGAATTAACCACGATTAAAATTCAACCGGCTTTTGTACAACCGGGCCTAGGACTTATAAATAAAAACCTGTCGTGACTAATTAATTTTTAAAAAAGGTACTCAGATTTATATTTAAAAGTAGCCCTAAAGAAAAAAGACAAATTAGGACTTATATAGCCTGAATCAAAACATAATATTATTCTAAAGTATTTTCTAGGTCTCTACCAATAATATGATTCTCAATTCATTTGAACATTGTAATGTCATGAGTTCGATGATTTGCTCACATACTCCATTTATTAGGTCCGAGGATTAATAGGTTGTGGAAGTAGGTCTCTACCTTGGAGTAATAACTGTACCAAGTGAGTTTCTTACTTAGTTAATTACTGTATGTGCCATTTAGCCAGCTCCCACGAAGATGTGGCTCAAATAAAAACAATAATTCTTTCTGTCATGAGTTTCAACATGCATCACGCGTCGACTGATGACTTCTTTCGACTGCTCTTCGTTTATGATGAGTTTTTAATTGCTCTGCCAGTGGAAAATACACGTTGTCAGCCACGCACCTTTCAAAACTTCAGACATGACTCTAGGATTGAGATGAGATAACCTGTCTTGGATTTTGGTGCAATGGACAAGTCGAAATCATCAATCACTTTTCAGGAATGTCTAGTAAATGTTGTAACAACTTCATAGGCGAGTAGGTGGGTATTGGAAGGTGATTTCCATCCAGTTCAGCATGGACCTCATCACTATAATTCTTGGTGATAGAAATTAATATAATTGGAATATTTGTTGGTGATTCTATTATGGGAAGATACATTCATTTGTACAGTATATGGAAAACATGAATAGAATACAAATTTTTTACAGGAAATTATTTTCAGCAGAATGTACACTGTAAAGATGTGAGAACGTTTTGTCGCAAAAATGATGTGCTATATTTAGCACTATATATTTAGCACTATATTTCTGTACTATATTCGAGCACTAGCAATAATTGAATTGCCAATCGTTTATAGGGATAGCTTGTCAATCTATTTTTTTATTTTAATTGATAAATAAATTGCCAAGCTATTTGTGTCAACGACTGGCAATACAATTTGCTAGATCTCACTTATAGAACCAATAAACCAATCGATATGATATTAATTTATTCTGTTGCATATCCATACTTTTTCACTGTTGAAATTAAACTTGAATTTAAAAAAAACACTTATGAAGTGAAAATGCACTTACTTTGATAGTGACAATCGTTCCACAGTCTGATGATGACCAACAACAGGTCGAAACGATCGTCACTACCAAAGTAAGTGCATTTTCACTTCATAAGTGTTTTTTAGAATTCAAGTTTAATTAATTTATCACTGATGCTTAGCGTACAAACAGTATCTCGAAAAGAGAACGTTTTTGTTTTTGAGCGGCATTATATGCTATAACCTGAAAAGTCAATACTGAAATCTCCGGATCATAACCGAAATCTTCCCCAATTTAGAAATATTCTAAATAGAATGAACCAATTTCTGAACAGCTTTCTTGTTACAAAATTTAGTGTGGTGTTGGTGTAATTCAGTTTTGATCTTACATTTTGAATTTGATATTGTTCAGTAGAATTATGAGTTGGCCTATTTTCAACTCCAATATAATTATTGTAATATTTAGCAATTGCAATTTTTATTCCAATTGGAATGCTTCAAATTAATCATGATGACTGGCAGTCAAAAAATTTAATAATTTTGGATGTTTCTCACTTTTTTAACAAAATTAGTTTTGAGATGAGGCGCATCTTTAGGATTTCTGATCTTCAAACCAGGTAGAAGGTAGAATAGCAATATTTGGAGTTCTGTTTGGGTGGGGTATCAAAAATCAATATGGAGGCGATGAATTAGTTTGAAATAGCTAGAGAGAAAAGTATAGGAATTATTCAGGTGTATAGAGAACCAAATATTTAGCTTCATTCACTCTGGAAACAGCTCATGATTCTCTTATAGGGATTGAAGTTCTTCATCCTAGCTTATAGAATATGGTTAGCAAATACATAAAGCAGATGATATTCATAATGAGAGAATAATATCAAAGAGCGTATATTTGTGTAAACAAAGTGTATTTGTGATTGAAATTAGCTCTGGAGATAAGATCAACAAATAACTTACATTAAATAATGGTACAAGACTGGAAACAGGGGAGTCATTGTACAGCACAGAGCTGCTTTGAAACTCAATAAACTAAAGTTCGTTATAGGCCATCCTGAAGAAGGTCTCCACATTGAATTTTCAAGTCAAAGAAATCGCTTGTTTTGGTGTAAGTCCAAGAAGCAAAGCAATTTATATCCGAGAAATCTTATAAACTGCGGCTAGAATTTGAATCAGATTCAAATAATCGGCCAGTTAAGACAACCCTTTTGATGTCAGTGTCATGAATGACTGTGTCAACTGTACACAAGCAAGTTTTCCACAGCTTAATAAACAGAGTTGGATTGGATTGGATTGCCGTGAGTAGTGATTGATTTCGGTACGAATTGGCCGACATTCAATTCATGCTATGTGCGTCAAATGGCTTACATGACTTTTCTTTAATTCAGCTTCAAATGTGAAGATATTAATCAGTTGTAGGAGAAATGCAAAGTGAATTTGCCAAGATATTTATTCAGTTCAGATAAAGTTGGCTGGATTCATAGTTATAGGCTGGATAGTTGAATAGCCAAAATGTGTAATACTGTATTATATCTAATACTATACGAGTTGCATAAGATAAATGAATCATGAGTTTTATTGTTATGTGAGCAAAAATTATACAAACTTATGAAATGTTTATAAGAATTTATCCACCTATGAGCTTGGAGATTCATGGAAAAGATGGATCCCATGTTACAAAGATGAAAAATTATGCAACTGTACTACGCCTAGCCTACTCCTTTTCTACACTGTGATATACAATAAGTATAATTATTCATAGATTTCTTTGGAACTTGGAATTGAGGGGTGGAATATATTTCATTGGATTTGATTTAATCAATACTAATTGCTAGCATAGAGAAACAATAGCATAAGTAGATATCCTATGGCATAGGGCGTTTATGTCGCAACTTTTACTGTTATCTCAAGACGATAGCCCACGTAGACTAGTTCTTTCCCGTGAAGCTTTATGACGCTGGTAGTCTCTCATATTGTGCCGTTCATACACTCTTACCCGGTCAAAACAGTAAAAATCGACAATAATCGACAGTAATCGGCTTGGGATAACAGTAAAAGTTGCGACATAAGCGCCCTATACCATGGGATATCTACTTACGCTGTTGTTTCTCTATGTTGCTAGTCTCATGGGCTCATTCAGATGATTTATCTGAGGTTCACTCTGAATTGATTTCCATTTCTTAATGATTCTTCAAGTTATATACATTTGTATCCTACTGTATCCTACTGTATATACATTTGTATCCTATAATACAAAACTATACAATAGTTTGTATAGTTTGTCAATTGTAGGATACAATCTGTATCCTACATTTTGTAGACATTTTGTCCTACATTGTATCCTACAGATTGTAGGATACAATCTGTATCCTACATAGGATACTGTATCCTACTGTATATACATTTGTATCCTATAATACAAAACTTTCTGAACGTAGATTAGATAATGATTCTCTAACATTCCAAACTAAAGCAGAAGAATTGAAATTGGGAGAGCATTACAAATTGTACATAAAATAATAAGAGGAGATAGAAGAATTAAAGGTTTTCAGTGTATCTTCATTGGAAACAAATATTTCAGAAAATACACAACTTTATCACTAAGTTCTACTAAGCACTAGCAAATTATAATCAGTTTTTAACGGGTTTCAGCTTAAACTAATTGTTTACATCTAATTCGATAGGAATAAATCATTTGGTATTGACAACATCAAGTTCTTATTCTTTCAACTTTCAGGAATAAATCATGTTGTGTTCTACCATTCACAAAGATGCTGGAAAGCCTACACTGTTGGGCATTGCATGCATCTTATACAAAAAGTTGGGTTATCTAAGATTCTAAGTTAACTAGATTGGGTTATCTAGTTGGGTTTAAAACAAGATAGCTTCCGCACAGCTTTTATAGGATTGTAAGATATTTCATTATAATTGTGAAGAATAGAGTACTCAGAAGATACTGGAACAGACTTGATGAACATGACTAGATAAAAACAAAGCCCAATTGAAAATTTATCGGTTCCTACATTCAATTCAAACCATCATTAGAATTTTTGACTACTTGTGTTGGCATTCTTTTACGATTCAAGTGATTTCAATGAACTTAATTATCGTTTATGGATTGCAATGAAGGATGTTGTTGAACATTAGGTTTCTAGAAATAAAGATCATCTACTGTTTATATAGTGTAACTTTGGATGGTGAAAACTATGTTTCTTCAGCTGAAGGATGAGGTCTACCCTTGCATCTTGGTAATGACATGACTTTAGAGAATAAATTAATTTAGTGAATTCATTCACTGAATGAGTTCATGATAAGTTATTCAAGAATCTCAAGCGAATTAGTTACAGGAGTAAAATCAATAAATAACTGGTTGGAATTGATGAATTTGGTTGACTTATACTTTTAGTAGGCTACAGGGTGAATAAGGGGAATACGGCATTTGAGCTAAAATTAGCTAATCAAATGGATGTAACGTAAATAGAGTAGGCTACTTATTAAATATGCCTACTCCTGTTCCTTACAAATTTCAAATGCTGGATAGTAAAGAATACACTATCAAATCAGAAATCAACGTTTTTTCTAAAATACTCACTTGTACCTTCATTGTGGTGATCAATATTAACCAATTTTTAATCTAAAGTTTGCAACAAATCCAACCAATGCTTCTTTATTAGACTATTTGAGACGATTGAATGAATTTTTGAAATATTTCTGTGGGTGCTTTTCAACCAGGTGGCTCGATCAAGATTGTTTGATCAAAATTTCATTTGTTAGATTATTATTATTAGCGTATGGCTTTGAATGGTGGGGAGACCCAAGGGTAGTTCCACCTCACCGTATATAGTCCAAAGTTCCCTAATGGGAAACCGGACACTAAGGTTATAGTCAGCACAATACTTTAAATTTACACTTTTCACTTCGGAATAAAGTTCATTTTGATGTTAAAAAGTCCAAACATATACAAAACTGAAACAAAACACAACATTTAGAAAATATTGAATTTAGACAATAAATTTAGAGCCGAAAATTTATAGCACATTACAATTTCGCCATTTGTAAGATAGGAGATAGGTAGACTACTACTGTACCTTGATATATCAAGAATCCAGCAAGCTTGATTTGCTTTCAAATTACAGTAATTTAATCAGGCTACTGCTATGTTTCATCCAATCAGTAGGATTTCTTAGATAGAAAGAAAACTATTCCGAAATCAGTACTCAACTCACTTGCTGTACCAGTGTAGCCTACTGGAGAAATTTATCATTTTCTCTATTATAGATTCATGTTGGAGTTTACCTTCCTTAACTATTAAAAACTATCAGTTACATAATATAAAATTCAATCAGAGTTATCACTCTCTGATTAATAGTCTAGACTCTCACTCATTCTCCATACTCTACTCTCTCTAGCTTTATCGTAAATATTCTTCAAAATCTCATCAGAGTTTATCGATTCAAAAATAGTTTATTTGTCTCTCCTACTGTATGTTTCTTGGAACTAATGCAAGTAACTAGTTTTTGAAGGAGAACCAAACAATTTTATTGTGAACTCTAATTTTTTGTCGATTTTCTTGTACTATGAGACTCACAAATCTTAGAAGCGCCTCTAAATTTCACTCTGGTGGTCCAAAAATTCGTGGAAGAGCCGATGTTCACCACCGAGAGTCAGAGGCATTTGTGACAGTTTCCAAGTTTGGCCGACAGGTTGCAGTAGTTGATAGTAGGAGAACTATTTTTTGTGTGGCGTAGACAGGCTTGATAAATGAAAGCTGGCTTTATCAGTGTATGATATTCAAAAAGGGCCAATGGCAACCGGGGGCGTTCACACGGGCTCATCGCAATTGACAGTTACTAAGTGAAAATGGGAGTGTGCAGCTAGGAACCCACCCAAAAACAATCATGGCTTCCATCCCACGGCCCGCCAAATTTGAAATTGTCTTCTCCAGACTTCCAGCGGATTTCTGGACGGGATGGGAAGTTGGTGTGTAGGCTAGGCTAGGCTACATTCCTCGGAAATCTGAAAAATGCTGTGATTGTCGATAGAGGAGCAAACACAAGCAACCACGGTGTTAATGAGTCTGTCCATTGATGCGGGCTACCGTTCATGAATATTATTAATTAATATGATTCAACCCAATCAGTTAAAGTATTTCAAAATAATAATTAAAACTCATAACAGCACGGATAATAAACTAGCTTACTTGTTCAAATCAAGTCGAAATCCAGCAATTAAAGAAGTATCTTAGTTTTTCTTAACAAGAATAGGATATTATTATAATCAGTCTTTGAGAATGAAAGGCCTATTATTCAATTTTATTCTTATAAGTTCTGACATAATTTTTATATTCTAGAAGAAAATGAGTAATTGGAAAAAATATTTTATGTAGTTGAGAAGTTGATATTGTGATGATTATTCATATTGAATGGAAAAGACTGAGAAATTGTCAAAAACCACTGATTTATTGATAATTAGAAACATTATTTTCTAGTTATCTAGTTTCTATGTTTCTAATTATCAATAAATCAGTGGTTTTTGACAATTTCTCAGTCTTTTTCATTCAATAGGAAAAATAATTGAGTAAATAAATAAATTGTAAATGAAAACAATTTATTTAAAATTGTAATATTGTAAATAAATTGAGTAATTGTGAATGAGTAATTGGCCTAATCTTTCCAAAAGAATTAATTTGTGGAATAAAGTTGAAAAAATGTAATAGAAGATGTAGAATGCTCTTGTTTGTTATCAAAAGAATGTAGCATATCACTATCATAGGAAATTGTTGGTACTTTATCACCGTACATATGGAATACCAATAAAATCACAGGGTTTTGGGTTTTGGTAGTACCGGTAGCGGATGTATAGCAAATCAATTGATATAATTTAAGAATGATATTACTATAATCAGTCTTTGAGAATGAAAGGCCTATTTTTCAATTTTATTCTTATGAGTTCTGACATAATTTTTATATTCTAGAAGGAAATGAGTAATTGGAAAAAATATTTATGTAGTTGAGAAGTTGATATTGTGATGATTATTCATATTGAATGGAAAAGACTGAGAAATTGTCAAAAAACCACTGATTTATTGATAATTAGAAAGACCGGTTTCGGTTATTACACCATTGTCAATCTCTGATAAACTCTGAAATTGACAAGACTGAGAAATTGTCAAAAACCACTGATTTATTGATGATTAGAAAGACCGGTTTCGGTTATTACACCATTGTCAATCTCTGATAAACTCTGAAATTGACAAGACTGAGAAATTGTCAAAAACCACTGATTTATTGATGATTAGAAAGACCGGTTTCGGTTATTACACCATTGTCAATCTCTGATAAAATAAAAGAAAAAAAGGTAGTAATTGATGCTATTATTACTAGTAAGAGAAAGATTCAAATATATACAGAAAAGAGACAATAGAAAATAACCTCTAGAATATGAGCTGCAAATTATGATGAAGGGTTATGGATTGGGAAAGCGAATGGTCGCGATCACCCATCAAATTATAATAAAATTGTTCTCCAATTTATTGATTCTAGAATGAGAATGGAGGACCAATATGTAAAGGTTACAAATGATCATACTATTCTATCATATCAGAATCTTAAAAATTAAGTGTAGCAGACTAAAAAATAACTCCATAAGCCGTTATGTTAACATATATGTACCTTTTACTATAGATCCATCCAACCGATCAACCTGCGATTTTGAACACCGAATAACATGACCTTTTTACATACTTTAGCACAAGCTTTTCAGTTTTCAACCATATTTTCACTAAATATGATTTTTTTCTGAATGACTGCTCGAAAACACATTATTGAATTACAAAAAGGCATATAAAATGGGATTTGAAAATTTTTTCTTAATTACCTCTCGCTAAAGTGTTCATAATAGTGCTAAGTAGTACTGTACAAAATTTTAGACGTCTACCTCGAAGGGTTACTGAGAAAAAGGTACATACGTAAACATTACGGCTCATGGAGCTATTTTTTGGTCTGATCTCCTTAATTTTCAAGATTCTGATATGATAGAATAGTAAAATCATTTGAAACCATTACATAAGAGGAAGCATAACATCATTCTACTTGACAAATTTGATTTTGTCAAGTAGAATGATGTTATGCTTCCTCTTATGTAATGGTTTCAAATGATTTTACTATTCTATCATATCAGAATCTTGAAAATTAAGGAGATCAGACCAAAAAATAGCTCCATGAGCCGTAATGTTTACGTATGTACCTTTTTCTCAGTAACCCTTCGAGGTAGACGTCTAAAATTTTGTACAGTACTACTTAGCACTATTATGAACACTTTAGCGAGAGGTAATTAAGAAAAAATTTTCAAATCCCATTTTATATGCCTTTTTGTAATTCAATAATGTGTTTTCGAGCAGTCATTCAGAAAAAAATCATATTTAGTGAAAATATGGTTGAAAACTGAAAAGCTTGTGCTAAAGTATGTAAAAAGGTCATGTTATTCGGTGTTCAAAATCGCAGGTTGATCGGTTGGATGGATCTATAGTAAAAGGTACATATATGTTAACATAACGGCTTATGGAGTTATTTTTTAGTCTGCTACACTTAATTTTTAAGATTCTGATATGATAGAATAGTATGATCATTTGAAGCCATTACATATTGGTCCTCCATTCTCATTCTAAAATCAATAAATTTAGGAATATTATTATAATTTGATGGGTGATCGCGACCATTCGCTTTCCCATCCATAACCCTTCATCATAATTTTCAGCTCATATTCTAGAGTTATTTTCTATTGTCTCTTTTCTGTATATATTTGAATCTTTCTCTTACTAGTAATAATAGCATCAATTACTACCTTTTTTTTATCAGAGTTTATCAGAGATTGACAATGGTGTAATAACCGAAACCGGTCTTTCTAATCATCAATAAATCAGTGGTTTTTTGACAATTTCTCAGTCTTGTCAATTTCAGAGTTTATCAGAGATTGACAATGGTGTAATAACCGAAACCGGTCTTTCTAATTATCAATAAATCAGTGGTTTTTTGAAAATTTCTCAGTCTTGTCAATTTCAGAGTTTATCAGAGATTGACAATGGTGTAATAACCGAAACCGGTCTTTCTAATTATCAATAAATCAGTGGTTTTTTGACAATTTCTCAGTCTTTTTCATTCAATATCAATTACTATCATCAATGTTGAAACATGATGTGATAAAATAATTCAAAAAAGGGTACTGAGATTTTTATTTTTCTTTCTAGTTATTTTCTATCTCTATCCCTGTACTTATTACAATCACGAAGTATAATATCATAGCCACCTCTAATACAAGGCCGCGGCCTACAATATTGCAACGTCGCAGTGTAGGCCTACAATCTAATACATGATTGGTGAAAAAGATTTTAAAAAATACCAGCTGATCTTTCTCACCAATCATATTATATTAAGGTGCGTACAGATTTACGCGCCGCGAACATGAGCAATTCACTTTTAATCAGCTGATGCCAAGCTTTTTATATCTTATACCGTTTCTGTAAAAATACAGATATAGTCAGCTGATTAAAAGTGAATTGCTCATGTTCGCGGCGCGTATATCTGTACGCACCTTTAGATTCTAGGCCTACACTGCGACGTTGCAATATCTTAGGCCAGGGCCTTTTATTAGAGGTGGCTATGATAATATCTTTTATTGTTAATTAATTGAGAATCTTTGATAGAATAATATTTATGGTTCGAAAATTATTAATTGTAAATGCAAATAACTAATCCATCCATATACCATATGTGTTGAAATGGATATGTTTATGTTTAGGGAAGAATTTTTCCTCAATTCTCTTATGCTACTATATTGGAAGGGATAATTATAAAATGAAGAATAAATTTTTAATTAAAACCATAGCTAGTATAATTAAAAATTAATTCCTAATACAATTCAAATTAGGAACACAAGAAATGAGTGCCTTCATCATCTATTGAGCCTCCTTCTCCCCTCTAATATTGAAAGAAAGAAAGAAAGAAAGAATATTTATTGCCAAAATCATTAACACAAAGATACTGTCAGAGTTCATGAGAAATTGATAATATTAATTTTCCACGGTCAATTCACAAGTCCTTATGATGTGGCTCACACCTTCATCCGGGAATAAGATTTTGCTTATTATTAGACCAGGCGGCATTGGCTCTCCATCAAAACCTAGCAACATTTTATATAGTGACTGGACTATAGAAAGAAAATACCCGTAATTTTTTTCAAATTTATTTGTTGATTGATTGAGTTGATATCTTGATTTATCTTAATCGAATTTGTTGTGACAATTTTTTTGAATGAAATCGTGATTTTTGAATAGCCTGTGATTGTAAAATGCAGTTTACATAGCTGGGAAGCTGATTAGCTCATTTTGAATCAAAATTCTAATTCATAGTGTTCATAGTTTCTGAGTCACAGTATTGATTTCTATGTATCATAACTAATATGGAACAGATATGAGCTTAGTGAAAATCCTTTGCAATCTGTTACCGCCAAACATTGTTGGTAGAAATATATAGCTGACTCAAACAGAGTCGATAAACCTTACAGCGAGAACGTTATTGGAAATCAAAAGTGATCGAAATTGTTCGCTCAGCACACAAAAACCCACACATGAGAAATTACAATTCATTCCAGAATTTTCGGGCCGTTAGGTTGTGGAAAGGTTGATAAAACAGGGGTAATTGAAATTGTTCCTCAAATCTTCCCATCGATGCGAATTAATGGAAAAACCGCGAAGAATCTAGCATGGTATGGGGAAGGTAGAGTTTAGAACAGGGGTTACCGGGGAAGTTTGTTATGAATGGGCCATTAATTTGTTGACGGGAGAAACCTTGTTTTCAATGTAGAAACAATAGTCGCCAAGAGAAAAGTAGGGATCTACGTTCTAGGGGGGAGTTGGGGTCGGCCACCACCCCCTTCGAAGACCGGGGCCTTCCGGTGCAAGGGGGGAAGGGTTCTTGTATTGATTTATTGCCTTTGCTTGTGAGCCTCTCTCAGCATTCAGCTTCCGAGCTACGCCGTGTGGAGCGCTAGTGTCGTTCCTGCTACAATATTCTGTTGATAATGTTATCCCCGACGAAATATTCTCTACTCAACAAACATGTTCAGCTGTCCCCCCAAAAAATTGTTGCAGTCAGCAATATGAAAACGATTATGATTTATTGGATAGCTTAAAATGAAACTTTTGGAATAATTTTCTTTTATTATTTTCTCCATAGTTGAATAATAATCAAAGTGAAATAAGGATGTATCAAATTATAAAATATTGATAATAAAATCATGATTGTGTTCATCCCCTTAGTGATGTTTATAGAAGAGTTTCCTCAAATCGTGATCATAGTAATGGCATTACTGTCTCTCAATGTAAGCTCTGCAGAGATATCTACACAGAGATATAGACTACTACACAGATATCTACTAAAGAGATATCTACTACAGAGATATACTGTACGGTACCGTACTTTGATAGTGCTCCATGTCTATCCAACATTTCAATAATTTCCACAGGAAAAATTATATGATGCCACTGCATACTCTCAAGATCTTTTTAAATCTTCCTTTCCCTTCTTCTTCCTCCAGAGATTAGAAATCAAATCTTCATTACAAGCTGAATTAAACTCTTGTATGTTTGGGGTTTTTACTGATCCCTCAATTCCCTAATATTATCCCTGAGAAAATAGATTAATGAGTTGACAAATTGCTTCATAAGAGAGTGTGACATTATCAATCAGAAATTAAAATGCTTTTAGAATCACATTGGATGAAATTCTATTTATTCGACGAGGGAAATAACTTATATTTATTTGATAATTTCAATTTCTTCTTCTTTATGTGCCGTCTCCTTTAAGAAGGTTGGCTATCAACATGGCAATTTTGATTTTTGAGGCAACCGCCCTGAACAGATCAATGGAACTACTGTTGTACCACTGTCTCAAGTTATTTAACCAGGAGATCCGTCTTCTTCCTATACTTCTTTTGCCTTGTATCTTTTCAATTTAATCCATCATTAATTTTTCAAAAGCTTTTGATTTCCTTTTCCATAGCCTACATCTTTTGGCTGTAGGCTACCTGCAATCTTCCAATCTGTCATATTTCGCAATGTCATATCGATTTTATTGATCAATTAACTTGTCTCCTCTACTAACATGCTCTCTTCAGGGTTTCATATACTTATAATATATTTTCTTCACACCTCATCACACATGTAGGCTATTTTATGTGTTATCCACACAGGTATTCATCCCTTCAAACATGTATTATATGTGCTTAATCCTCATCTCAAAAATATCATGTACACCACGTGAATCATAATCATAAAAATATAAATGTGTTCAATCCTTATTTATGTATTTATTTATTTATTCGTTGATATAATTACAAATCAAATGAATATGATCGGGATAGAACAACAGGCATAGCCCAAAACTATTCTGTTCCCAAATTTTGATAAATAATGAAATGTCCGAAAAAATAGGTTATGTTCTTACTGAGGAAATTTAAAGTTCAAAGTTCTGTCCAAGAATATATATTAGCTAGAAATTTTGAATTTAGAATGATTAAAATACCAAATTATAGTCAAATTTTGCACTTAATATCACCGCACTTTGAATAAATTAAGTTATTTCAGAAAATTTTGAAGCCAAAAATATACACACAACTTCCAACTAGACACGGCTGTTACAAACTCAAATCAATGTGGAAATTGACTCAGACAAAAATGGTTGATTTTTATTTTATGCATTATTCTCAGTTTCATATTGTTATAGTTCTTTTGTATTATTTCTTATTGTAATGTATTATTATTTGCCTGTAAGGTTGAGTGGTAGAAAGGACTTTCTAGTCCTAACTCCGCCTATTAAAGAGTATTTTCATTTCAATCAATCAAACTCTTTATTCAGAACCTACATTGATTAAGTGCATGAATGCGTCATAATTATTCTTTTTGTGTTTAATCCTACAAGTGCAAGTCTGTTTTCTACAACATAAATCATAGTCACAAAACTACCATGTGGAATTCTATGTCCTCTCCGACACAAAAATCATGTGATGTTTTGTTTTCTCGCACATAAATCCCATTCAAACCACGGTTGACTAGCCGTCCAAACCAATTCGAAATTGATAGTAGGCGCACAGCGTTGAAAGGGAAGCAACCGCTTATCAGCCGGCGCGAAAGCAGCAAGTGGAAAGCAATGATCACAGCCTCACAGGCCGGGTAATATCGCAGAAAGGCGACTGAACTGCCATCCAGCTATCAGCAGCCCGATTCACAGAAGGTGAGCTTTCCCGAACGGATCAGCGACGAGGAAGTTCATCAAAAACTCAACAGAGCTAACTCCTGCCGGCTCCCGTGATGTGGAAGTGATAAAGAGGTACCCATAAATTTTCCTTTCCAGCATTCGCGTAGCGGAGCAGAGCACAGTGGTTCTTGGTTCGAACCCCAGTCGGTTTTCCTAACGGTACAATTTCCACCCAACTTCAACCCCCTCTCCGACCGCCGGGCCCCGTTTAGACTCATCACCCTGCGAACCCTCTCGACCTCAACCAACCTCTTTGCCCCCTGCAAACTTCTGGCAGGATCCTCTTTGTTATCATCTTCTTGCACCTCCTTCCGTTCTTATGCCATCTTCATAGTCATCTTTGGCTTTCTCTAACCCACATCATTCATCACCTCTCATCCTCCTCTTTCTCTTTGCTACTGATTTTCTTCTCCGCGATTTTCTTTACACAAAAGTTCCGTTTTCTTCCATTCTTATTATTCCAATCATTTTTTGTTCTTCATCTTCATTTGATCTACTCCTCCATCTTCTTATTATGCACCTCTTTTGTCACATTTCTTGAAGCCTTCAGTTCCTAAATCATTTTTATCTCATTTTTTTCTCCCTTTCATTTTTTTATACTGCTTCTTTTCTTTGTTGTTGTTCTTCTTCTTATTCTTTTTTTTATTCTTCTTCTTCTTCTCCTTCTTCTTCTTCTTCTTCTTCTTCTCCTTCTTCTTCTTCTTCTTCTTCTTCTTCTTCTTCTTCTTCTTCTTCTTCTTTTCTTCTTCTTCTTCTTCTTCTTCTTCTTCTTCTTCTTCTTCTTCTTCTTCTTTCTCTTCTTCTTCTTCTTTTCCTCTTCCCTCCATCTAATTAATATGGGAGTTTGGTCTCACAAGCTGATGTCAAACTATCGTGAGATAAACTGAATAAACTTCAATAAATAATTTTGTGCCTATTTGGATAAAGTAGGCCTAGTTTTGGAAGTATAATTTGGATTATGATGTTTGTTCAATGCTTCACTTATTCTACTTCTTCTTCTTCTTCTTCTTCTTCTTCTTCTTCTTCTTCTCCTTCTTCCTTCTTCTTATTCTTCTTCTTCTCTTCTTCTTCTTCTTCTTCTTCGTCTTCTTCTCTTCTTCGTCTTCTTCTTCTTCTCTCTTCTTCTTCTTCTTTCTCCTCATCTTATTCTTCGTTTCCCGGTTATCGTTCCACTCCTTTCTCACCTGTCATGTTTCTCACTTTTTCGCCTATTTCTCATCATATTCCTCTCCCTTCTCATTATTTACATCCTATTTCATCCTGTATCCTGATTGATTCCAGTTCACTTATTACAGTGTTCGATTGTTCTTATTCCTGTTCATCATTTATTTTCCACTCTTTCTCATTTCTCCCTCCTTGTTTCTCCCATTATCCATCTCCTCCCTTTCCTCCTTATTTGGATCTCATCCTTCTTATTCCTCACCCTATGTGTGGTTTTCTTTTGGTCGTTTCCTTTTATCCCCTACAATTTTCTCTCCTCTGATCCTTCTCATTCTATCTCACTCTTCAATATTCAGCTGTTCTTTTACTATTACATCTCACGTGTTTTCCTTAGAGAGTGGAAACCTGCAGATATTCATCCATAGCTGGAGCGCTGAATTATTGAATGTAGTTTCTAGATGTATTGTATGTTCTGACGTTTGCTGGAGACTTTGCTAGAAAGCTGAAAGTATAGGAGAGAAGAGAGACTAAGTATAAGAGACATAAAGTATGGGAGAGACTATTTACTACGACCCAGAAGAATCATATCATTTGGATTTGTTTGGTTCGACTGTTATATAATTTAAATTCCAAATGGAATAAAATAATCTCGGACTCAATAATGTAAAAACTTTCCAAGTTCCAAGGATTACATGAAGGGGAGAAATTAAAATTGAATCGAATATTTGATAATGATTTATCAATCGAAAAATGGATTGATTCTATATTAAATGATTTATTGTTAAATTTGGAAGATTCTAATATAGTCATGCATAGTAATTGCTTCTCATGCAAATCATTGAAGTTTTAAATCTTATGATCACTTTAAATTGGTTAATTTCTTCCTGAATATTTTGGTAACTTTGAATTAGCCAATACGAATTTGAATCAGAAATAGTTGAAATCTGATTCCATGTCCCTTGTGAAGAGGGTTTGCTTTCAATACTGAATCGAAATTATATTGATGTTGGTTGATATTTTCTAACCTCAATATATTTTGATGAACTGACGAAGAAAATTCTGGTTCAATGGTTGAATGTAAACATAGGATGTTATGATTCTGAAAAGTGTATAAAATTAATTCCAAGCAAAATTTGAAGATCCACTCACCATTTGTTGAATCTGGAATCTGGAAGATTGGTAATCCATGGGTAGTCGACTGCTTTTGAAAATAATCCAATTTTTGAGCACTGCACAACACTGCACTGAAAGTTGTTTAACAACCGTTTTAATTGAATAAGACTCATAATAACTCACAACAGATCCTGAATGTTATCACACTTCAAGTAAACTCTTGTTCACACTGGGAAATCACTGAATTTTTTTTAGAAATAGCTGGTCAAAAAATATGTTGCACTTTTCACTCACTTAACTTCATGATCGTTATTATTCCAGTTGATTCATGTTCTTCAACTTCAACTAGTTTTCAACTTGGACGTGTTGATTCCTGTCCATCAACTTCAACTAGATTTCAACTTGAACGTGTTGATTCCTGTCCATCAACTTCAACTAGATTTCAACTTGAACGTGTTGATTCCTGTCCATCAACTTCAACTGGATTTCAACTTGAGATTTATGATGGATACGAATCAGTTGCGTCGAATCTGAAAAAAACCAAAGCCAAGATTTAGTTGAAATCTCCTCGAATTATTGTTGAATACCTAAATTGAGATTGATCTGCAGAAATTGAGAAGAAATAGTAAAAAAGAAGAAGAAGAAGAAGAAGAAGAAGAAGAAAAGAAGAAGAAGAAGAAGAAGAAGAAGAAGAGAAGAAGAAGAAGAAGAAGAAGAAGAAGAAGAAGAAGAGAAGTTTAGTGTGGATAATCAAATAAAATTTGGAAGTGAGTTATCAACCCTTATTTAAAATTTGGCTCAAGTGAGAGCTGCTTGCAGAGTCAAAAGTCGAAAGTAGAGTTAAATAGAATATTTAGAATAGAACATTTATTTAGTTCAACAACAATACAGATTCATCCATGCAGTTAAACAAAGTCAAGTTGGAACAGTCATCACAATCATATCATTATATCAATCAAGAACTACTTTAAGAAAAATCAACTTTTAAAGTTTGACTTGATATGATTTTGGAATCAATTAAATTGTGAAAGAGGGTATTGGAAAGTTTTTTCTGTCATGATAATAATAATTTATTGTATCATAGAAATAATGAATCATTCTATTATCAGACAAAGGTATCATCAATGAACAAAGATGCTTAATAAAATATGTCACATAGTTTATAGCTTCAGGTTTCATACTAATTTACTTGAGAAAACTATATTATTATTTCACGATTGAAGATTATAAACAATGAATCTAGTACTCACCTCTAAGATGAATACCAGTCTGGCAGGAATTCTATCTCAATTCAAACACTACTATTGCTTAACTCTTTCCATATATATGATGCTCTCAAGATATTTCAATTCCTCATAGAGACACTTTTAATTCATATTGACACCTGCAACAGAAAAGTGGATTATGAATGTAGAGCTTATCAACGTAATGGGCTAGTCTGATAGGAGATTGTAATCTAAAGAGCTTTACTTACCATGTGAGATGATCAAGATATGTTGGATTTGAGCATATTTTGATTTTTGGGTTTGTAATCTCCTCCTCATGCTACATAAACCTTGTTCTCAGTTTTCCACAAACACCAAGATTACTGTGAATATTTGATAACTGGTAATGTTGACATATTATGTGTGCTTCTCATTGATAATATCCTCAAATGATTCCATTTCAACCCAATGGAAGTTGAAATACTGTAAGTTTATGTTCTCATTAAATTTGTCCTTAAAAACTAGAGTTTTGCAAAATTTTCTCCTGCTCTGGCATCCAAATACAGGAGTTATTTTGAGAAAAATACTGATCCTTCAAATGATAATTTGAATAATAAATCTCACAGAGCATCTAGTGAGATAATGTCCACTCATAATGATAATTCACCTTTCGATCTCCTTCTTATTTGATTTGAATTCTTGAATAAACTGTTTCATGATTAATTTACAACCTATCCACTATTTTTATGGGAGAATAGCATTTATCCCAAAATAATTGTTTAAGTTGTCAGAGCAGTATATCTTGTGGAGTAGTCAAGATGTATAATTTTATTCATGAGTATTGAAATGAAACTTATTCTAAACTTGAACTCTTTTCAGATATCTCATTCTCCAATTTTTCCTATCACATGCCGATAAATTTGAGAGACTACTGACTACTGCAGCTATTGACTAGATATTATCATAGAGAAACGATAGCATAAGTAGATATCCCATGGTATAGGGCGTTTATGTCGCAACTTTTACTGTTATCCCAAGCCGATAGTTCACGTAGTTCTTTCCTATGCAGCTGTGTGACGCTGGTAGTCTCTCAAATTGTGCCGTTCATACATTATCACCCCAACAAAACAGTAGAAATTGACAATAGTCGACAGTAATCGGCTTGAGATAACAGTAAAAGTTGCGACATAAATTCCCTATACCATGGAATATCTACTTATGCTATCGTTTCTCTATGATATTATCTTATAATTATGAAAAGTGGATTTTTATCATCAAGTTCTAAATGTTTTCAATTTCCTTGAGAATGTGAAATTTTCACAACATACAAAGAATGACTCGTTCTCTCAGAAACTATGACTTTAAATTGATTTAAATTACAGTTTATATAATTGTTATAAACTATGAGGCGTAATCAATAATTCAATTCTACTTCGAAATTGATTTGCGAGATATTTTTAGGAGACTTTGAAAGAAAGTCACATTTCAAACCACATATCTTTTATTTGATTTTTTTTTATTTTAATATTTCTCCAAACACAAAATTATATAGGACAAGTCATTCGATTGTTACATATACTTTACAAATATTATCATTTTACAATAATTAATTCTATTCAATAGCAGGAGTAGGACTTCTATTCTAAAAATCATTTCCCGTTCCATGACTTTGCCATTAATACAACAAATATGTTTTTTGAATCAAGAATTATTAATTCGTGATTGATAAAAATATTCTCCATCTTTCAAAGAAATGGATGACATTCTCTTCATATACCAGGTCCTTTAAATATCTAATACATAATCAAATGCGGATTGAGATTCTAATGTGTATGATTTTGTGAAAGTATAAAAATATTTTAACCACTTTTAAACAATGAAAATGTGAAATTTCTCATGATTTTTCTGATTTAATTAATTATGAACATTAATTATTCAACTGCTTTTTATGATGATCTCTTCGTATACAGAATTAGAATGTTAAATTTGTATAAATTAATGTTTTATTGGTTTATACTTCTACTATATATTTTCAAATTGAAATTTTTGAAATTGAAACTTTCCCAAACAATGTTTCTAGCAGAAATAATTGTAATGAACTTATGGTATTGATTTCAACACTAGAAACATCTGTCTAACTTCCATAACATTGTAGAAAACATATAATTTTGGTTCACCAATTTCGTATACAGTTGAAGGCTTTTCTTACGTATTTATGTAAAAATGTGATTGGCCCGGATTCGAATTTACCAAATTTTCAAAAAATATTTATGTTACAATGTTGCTAAAGCATAACAAACTCCAAGTCTAACGGTTTTAGTCAAAATGGGGAGTTACAGTAAATGAGATCAATGACATAGTAAAGAGAGAAAGAGAGAGAGCTAGAACTAATTTCAATTTACGAAAAAGATATTTATACAAAGTTTTTAAATACTTGAAATCTCTCACAAATCCTTATTGTAATTGCATCACATTCGGGGGACTAAAATAGAAACGAACGAGCATATAAGTAACGTTTAACATGCTAAAAATTATAGTTACTGGTAAATAAATTGTACTATTCGACTATATCAAGATAGTTTCTCCCATTGGAAATAAAATATTTCAATCTCTTGGTTACCCAATCTACGGCCACCCTCAGTGACAGCTTCATCATAGATAATATTGATAACAGTACAAAATATTATTATTGACTCTACATAATTATAATATTAGAATATTACAATCATATCAATATATTCATGACAAAACATCATCTCTAAACTGTACAGTAATAGTAATCGACTCGAGAATCAACTTATACATAATTAATTACAACTTACAAAACAATCGTTTTTGGTTTACATCCAAGCTATCATACATCTCCACACACACAGTCACACACGTACTAATACAAACACCAAGTAAAGTTACTCGGCTCAATATTTATCACTTCTATCTTAATTACAATCGTTCAATCTTACAATCAATATAATAAATTATCTCACATGTACTATATGCATCAAGGAACTGTCAAATGCTGAACATACAGCGTCATTACGTATATATTTTTGCCGAGAAAACAAATTAAATTTTTCTTCAATTTTGTTTACAATTGATATCAAATCGGTCATGATTGCAATACGAGAATTTTGCGAGTTCAATTATTCCAAAAAACATAATTTCATTGACTTGAATTCAGCATTTAGATGAGTTCGAAGTGGACCTCATTACTCATACAAATAAGGAGATGAGCTTGGAAGAAGAAAGCCTTGAATTCTATCTATCCACTGCTTGTTTTCTTGAAGTAAATTACGACGTTTGAGGACAATGTAACATACATTAATAGCATTTTTTGTTATCAATTTGAAAGATATCAATATCCAAAAATAAAACCTGATCAAAGTTTTGTAAAAATCAAAAATCAAATACTTTTCAAGTATGATGGACGGTCCAATTATTATTTCCATGTGTTTGAACTGCATTTAATTTACAAAAACAATGAGAAAATGAGGTCACTTCCAAAACAGAAAGGGTATTCTTTGAAACCTCCTATCTTATTTATTTGAAGATGGGTAGTTCAATGAAACTACAAATAAAAGCGAGTATATAATCAGGGAGAATAATTAATTATTGGTAACTGCAAGAGTCCAAGATATTCTTTTGGACTATTATGAGTCGATTCACTCAGTGAAAGAATTATGTTATGGAGTAATTTAAATATTTCTGTAGAAGAAGCTATACTCGTAATTTGCCTGACTTGAACAATAAATCAACTACATTTGCTTCAAATTCCGAGGTTGATTCATTTATAACGAAATTAAAATGAGTAGATAAAGCTACAAGATAATTTAATTTTCAGGACAATACTGTTTTTCTCGTTTCTGTTACCAAGGTATCACAATCCAAACGGATTTCACCTCGACATTCTACAAATAATTCTGTACAAACGGCAGAATACTCTTCACAAAACGGCACATCAATAATTACAATAAAGAAAACCTTTGGTTTAGCATCACGCCTAGTCACTTAAAATGTCTGTAACTTTGGCTAATCTTATATAAAAACGCACAATCATTTATAGTACATACCATTCTGTTCACAAATAAATAATCATTGACAATATTCAATAAATAAATAGCTCTTGGCACCATATTACGTATTCTGTACAAGGTATTTTTGTAAAAATTTCAAACTTTTCCACCGGTACTGAGATAGTGAGATCTCGCATCTATAACATTTATTATAGGTGTGGGGTTTGGTGAAATGTGGATGTGAATTGAATAATCTCTCAAGATTGATTATTATCAAGTGGGTTGCGAATGGAGTAGAAATAGGTCCTCCATCATCAATTTATACACTTAATACTGATCCATCATTATAATGATGGTTGATACATATAATATATTTTCAATTTTTTATAATATATAATATTATTTACTCATATGACTTAACCTAGTACTGTAATTGAATACACCAATGGTACACTCAAACTATGACTTAGATTTTCACCAGAGGTTTGGATTTTAAAAATAATCGTGGGGTGAACGAGGGGGGATCTATTGAGGGGATGTCTGGGGGGTAATGTCACTTCCATCCCCGTTCGATCCGTCACCACCCTTTGTTTTGTTCTCCTTCTTCCACTTCATTCGCCTGTTCTGGAACCAGATCTTGATCTGACGCTCGGTGAGACAGAGAGCGTGCGCTATCTCGATCCTCCGTCTCCTGGTGAGGTAGCGGTTGAAGTGGAACTCCTTCTCCAGCTCCAGGGTCTGGTACCTCGTGTACGTCTGTCGGCCTCGTTTCCTCTCTGCTCGAAGAACAAAGAAACATTCGTTCCAAATAAAGCGACACACAACAAAAACGGAAAATAACTATCAATAAAGTGACACATCAAAAGACAGTAGAAACAATAAATATATACGAATGAAATAGCAACAATATTGATTCAACTACATTAGTTCATGTTGTATATGTGATCTCTAAAGCTGCGTACAGACTTAAGCGCCACGGAAACTCGTATTTCACTTGATGCATTCGCTGATTAGTCCAGGCAATGAATGCTCAAAAAAGGGTATATAGGGAAAAGTTTGGAAGACAATTCTTGACCCGGCAGTTCTGTTTAGGGTAGTGAGGAGGTAAGCATATCAAAAGTCCCCTGTGATAAGGGGGTGGGGGTGGTTCAAAGGTACCATTTTTTGGTTTCATGCGAGAAAATAATCTATTTTACAGACATGACAATTCTATAAGGAATTGAAGCTTACATAATTTCCTACAATTTTGATCTCACAACTTTTTCTATATCTCTTTCACTTTTCGGAATATCCGCTCTAAAAGATGTATCTCGAAAAGTGAAAGAGATATATAGGAAAAGTTGTGAGATCAATATTGTAGGAAATTATGTAAGCTTCAATTTCTTATGGAATAGTCATGTCTGTAAAATGCATAGTTTTCGAGTTATATGTGAGAAAACAAAAAATGGTAACTTTGAACCATTCCCACCCCCTTTAGCACAGGGGGCAGGGGTGGGGACTTTTGATATGTTTGCCTCCCCACCACCATAAACAGAACTGCCGGGTTAAAAATTGTCTTCCAAACTTTTCCCTCTATAACACTTCGTTGACTGGGCTAGATGCCATGCTTATTATATCTGTATGCATATCATAATCTGCTTCAGTACAAATGCAGATATATATCAGCTGATGAGAATTGAAATACGCATGTTCGTAGTACTCAAGTCTGCACCTTAATGCTCAGTTGCATTATTTCTACAAGATAGCATACTTTATTACGAAATCGACGTCTGGATTAGGCCATTTGAAAATATATTAATAAACTATACAAGCTTGTACTGTTGGATGACAAAACGTAGACATCTTTTGAATATTTGAGAATCAATTATGGCATTTGTCTAATGGCAACAAAGAATACTTGGATTAGTCGATGAATTCGTAAACTATTTTGATCTGTGAACTATTGAATTCGTCGATGAAACGGTATCTTCTAGGGCTACTCAATGTTCCAAGAATGAATTCATTCAGTAGATGAGTACCAGCATAGAGGAAGGATAAGCATAAGGTTGTTTATAACTATATTGCTTAACTATATTAACTACTAGTCGTCAGGCTCGCTTCGCTCGCCATATCTGTCTAACTAGGGGGCTCCGCCCTCTGGACCCCCGACTGGATCGTCCAAGAATGAGATCAACAGGTTCGCTTCGCTAGCCTGCATTTTTCATTTGTAATTAAGAGAATAAGAAGAATATACATGCTAAAAGACGAACTTTAAACCCTTAAAAACCACCCTTAGAGTTAAAATATTGCCAAAAGATTTCTTAGTGCGCCTCTAAAGGGTCAACTGAACATACCTACCAAATTTGAACGTTTTTGGTCCGGTAGATTTTTAGTTCTGCGAGTGAGTGAGTGAGTGAGTGAGTCAGTCAGTCAGTCAGTCAGTCAGTCAGTGAGTGAGTGCCTTGCTTTTATATATATGTAGATTACTCAACTATATTGCTTGTCTCTGGTACTAGTTACCTATGTAGTCAATCCATTAAAAAACAATAATAGCAAAGTCATATAGTCTATCTATAGCAAAGTTTCGATGAGGTAAATACGTTGGAAATAATAATTATATTTCTGAATATCACCAATTAGGAATTCTCTATTGGTTAAACTAGGTTCCTATAGATTTAAACCTACTAAATGTCTATGAAATAATCCTGATTCATTCAAAACCTTGATTAACCCTGTTAAAAGAATTTTCTTCCTCAAGTGGTTGATTCATATTCTCGCAGAGACTGATCTTTGTTATGAAATTAACATCTCAATAGGGCCAATAATTGAATTATCTTCATTTATTTGGTCTATCTTGAAGGGAAAATAGCGTATAATGCTATTGTTTCTCTATGTTAATATCTACTGTGAGCTGGAAACTACTTTTTGGATTGAGATTCAATAAGAGAAGCATCATCATTAATCATCTCCAACCGATACATCGATATTCTTCTTCTTTCAGTGGAGAAAACAACTCTTTCCCTCACAATTTCCAATCTCTCTCTCAAACTCCCTCCATCTCTCTCCTTCACCCCCTCTCGAAAATCTTTCAGAATATTAAATTAGAGTTTCTCCCGCAGCATTGGAACGTTGAAGGTTTTGTAGCTAATTAACAAACCATCACAAATGTTGAGGTTTTTGTGTGTGCTGTTGAGGGGTGGGGAAGACATGACAGGATGAAGAAGGAAAGCAGATAAGTGGAACTGGTGTGAGGAGGATGAGGGGAGGTAGAGGAGGAGGAGTGGAGCTAACAAAATGATGGATTGCTTTTTCCATCTCCGGTGCAGCTTGTCTGACCCTTCTGGAGCCAGACTCCTCACAGTTGCAAGGGTCGGAAAAAGTGACACCGGAGGAGGGGAGGAGGAAATATCCTCCTCGAAAGGATGAAGAGCAGAAACAGGGATGAGAAGCTTGATCAGGAGCTACGGCGGAACAGAACTCTCTCGTCCGAAATATTTTCAGGCCAGAAAAACAGTCAAAGTGATGAGCCGTTTGCAGCTCCCCGCCGACCCTCCAGCAATCTTCCCAGGCCTTTCCAGCTGCCTGGATTCAAAAATCAAAATGACAGCTAAAATGGCCGCCTTTCGGGGCAGCCATGCCAGTTTTTAATTTGTGCGAAAGCAGCGCATTCCAGAGATGGCAAAGTTATTAGAAAACTCTACGTTATTAGATTTTTGAAAGCTTTCATAGGAATTGGATTCTGATGATGGAATTCAATGAAACTGCGTTTTGAATCTTGGTTATCATTGTTAAAAACTGCTTTTAAAACCACCTTTGACTCATTATGGAGAACTAAATATAATTCTCTTTTAATTAAATAAAAAGACCAAGAAATTGTCAAAAACCACAGATTTTATTGATAGTTAGAAAGACCGGTTTCGGTTGTTACCTCAAATATTCTCTTCAACTCTATCGTACAGTTTAATGTCTCTCTGACAAATCATCTAAGATCTGAGATTCATAAGCTATTCTGAACTTGAGATGGTTTGTTGATTTTTCAACTTCCCTAAACCAAAATCGAAATATTAAATTTTTAAATGAGAGGAGAGAGATATACACTTGCAAAACATCATACAAGGAAAGATACAAGGCAAAAGAAGTATAGGAAGAAGACGGATCTCCTGGTTAAATAACTTGAGACAGTGGTACAACAGTAGTTCCATTGATCTGTTCAGGGCGGTTGCCTCAAAAATCAAAATTGCCATGTTGATAGTCAACCTTCTTAAAGGAGACGGCACATATAGAAGAAGAAACCAAAAGCTGCCTTATCATTATCATAATACATTGTGATTTCAGTATTGTGGTTATATTGTAAATCATTCTTGAAGTCAGTCCTATTCCAGAATAATCTGATAATAATAATAATTGGATATAATAATAATTATGTCAATTCAATGAATTATTCTGTTTACTCTTATCAGTGGAGAACAAAATGTTTTTTCACCTTCATGGTATTCAATCTTACAGGTATTCAATCTTAAATCCCAAGATATTTCATGTTATCGAGGATATCTTACTCCAATCACCTAGAAACTCATTGTAATATACGTCGCTTCATGAGAAATCATATAATTTATGTTAAGGGGAACTAATATTTCGGACGTAAAAAACATTGGCGACGATATCGTACAGTTTATTGCGATGAATTATTTGGAATTTAATTATAAATTATTTGACGGAATCAATAATCTCTAGTGATGAGATTTTATCTTCAATATCAATATTTTTTGAAATGTTGTATGAGAAATCATATCATTTATGTTAAGGGGAACTATAATATTTCAGACGTAAAGAACATTGGCGACGATATCGTACAGTTTATTGATAAATTATTTTGAATTTGATAAGAAATTACTTGTAGCAATCCATAATCTCTAGTTATGAGATTTCAACTTCAATATCAATATTTTTTCAAATGTATGAGAAATCATATCATTTATGTTAAGGGGAACTAATATTTCAGACGTAAAAAAAAAACATTGACGACCATATTGTACAGTTTATTGCGATGAATTATTTGGAATTTAATAAGAAAGTGTTTGATGGAATCCATAATCTCTAGTGATGAGACTTCATCTTCAATATCGATATTATTTCAAAAATGTAGTATGAGAAATCATATCATTTATGTTAAGGGGAACTAATATTTCAGACGTGAAAAAAACATTGGCGAAGATATCGTACAGTTTATTGCGATACATAATTTGTAATTTAATAAGAAAGTGTTTGATGGAATCCATAATCTCTAGTGATAAGATTTTATCTTCAACATCGATATTTTATCAAATGTTGTTCTCAATTTTAAATCTACGTTGGAATAAAGTGACAACGGGAAACATAGAATGACCAACAAAAAGAGAAATCGCTTCCGAGAGAGTGTGTGAGAGTGTGTGTGAGTGTGTGCTTCCGAGAGAGAGTGACACAGAGAGAGTGAGAGAGAGTGAATGAGGGAGAGAGGTAGAAATTGTGACAGCCCAGTTGGAGTGACAGGGCTGCTAACAATTGTGAAAGGATTTGGAATGGTGGTGGAGAGCAGAGTCGGTGTTGGGCCCAGAACATGGTCAGTGGTTGAAGGGTTTCTGAATTAAAACGAAATCAAAGGGATCGTTTAAAACGGGGAGGGGTTTTGCAGGGAGAATGGAAGGGATGAACGGTTAGCAAGGGATCCATCCCTGGTGGGCCTGTCCGTCAACTCAGCATGGTGGTTTCATCTGAACAAAATGCAATGATCCATGGATTTCGATTGCAATTACAATCCGCAGATCCAGAAACAAGAACAACCAGTCAGCCGCCCGGCTTTGTTTCCGAAATGCATTCAAATCTAGATGAAATATGATTGTGGAGTGCTCGACTCATGTACAGTATAGCTGTAGATGTGCATGTTGGTGTGGATGTCGGACTGTGCTTGTCATTCCACATCGGCGTCGACATGTTTTTCAGTGGTCGCAAAACTCCCAACTGCCTCCCATGTTGTAGCTTGGAAACGGGTCTGTGGATTTGTAGGGGTTTACTACAAGTTTGAAGTAAAATTAAATTGGTAGGAATTTCCGTGTGGCACCTTGCAGAGAATAGATTTTATTCAATAAGTAATGAGAGAAATATACTAATTTTAAAAGATTCAAATCTACGTTATCCATTAAAACTGTTATTATTTTGTACTTTCAATGGAAATACAATATTTTCAGAGTAAAGTTGAAAATGTCCTGTTGTTTTCCACTTTAGTTGAAATAAATTAAGCTGAGCTGAAATCGAGTTTTAAGAAAAACTCTAAAATTGAGCTCTAAATTTGAGTTTTGAGAAATTGAGTAATATTGATATTAAGAGATTTAGGTTCACGTTAATCATTAAAATACTGTTATCATTTTGTACTTTCAATAGGAATGCAATATTTTCAAAGTGCAGTTCAGAGTTGCCTGTTGTTTTTCACTTAAGTTGAAATAAATTGAGTTTTCAAATATATTGATATTGAGAGATTCAGATTTACGTTTGTCATTAAAGCTATTATCATTTTGTAGTTTCAATGGAAACATTTTCAAACAGTTCAGATTGAGCTATTGAACCGAACTAGCTTCCAAAGAGGAGACCTTTTTCTCAATGTATTGGATAAGAGATTCAACTGGAAAAGATTACCATATCGTGGATATGGTTGATCAAGCTATAATCCTACTCAATTAAGATTCTACATAAATTATAATAATTCTGAAATATTGTTAAATTGTCAAATTGCGAAATTGATAATAATAATTGTATTTATTAGTAATAACTCATATGTCAAATAAATTAATTCGAATTTGGATTCAATCTATTATTTCAAACGATTGGGTTTTGATTGAATTTAGTTGTGAGTAAAGAAGAACTCAGGAAGGTTGAGTGGAATTAACACGGGGAATGCATTAGACAAGTGAAATTTATCTGATTCATCGTTGTGAATATTTCTTGAGTCGATAATTAGACCATTTGTCTAATAATGGATCAATATAATAACATAATGAACAATGTATTCCAAATTAAGTCAATAGAATTGATGGTGATGTTGTGAAATCTCTCCATAATAAGAAAACAAAGATATTGTCAAATTTCACTAAACATTTTTAGTGAAATTTGACAATATCTTTGTTTTCTTATTCCAAATTAAGGTTTAAAGCAGTTTTGGGCGAATGCCTGTTGTTTTTACCTGCATTGTATCTATTGTCCATCAATAAATGAATAATGAATGAATAATTAATACTTATAAAATAGAATTGGAGTACCCATTGAAATTAATAGAATAAGAATAGAAATTATAACTACTAGTTTCGGGAATAACACCATCTTCAGGTTATGAAAATAAAATTATTTATTATAAATAAAATTTTTATTTTATAAATACAAGAATGTAGCCCTTAATTTTTCACATTTTAAGAAGATATGAACAATATTTATTTGTTTTTCATTGAATGTATTCAATAACGAAAACACATCCTCGAAAAGCCAAGTAGGAAAGTCAATAAACTAATTCATTATCAACCACTTTTACTGGTGTTATACCTCGTTCTAATGAGTTTGTGAGTGGCATACATGTTAGGCCAATACACATAAATCAAGCCTCATTCCCATACATCAATATTACGGTGATCTACACCTATTACGTTCGACAAAAATGTTGATGTTTCAATCGTGTTTGATTCGGAATTAATGCTCGTGTTGGTGAATCAATAGATAGGCGAGCGTGTGTATTGTTGGAGGCAATAACCCACCTACCGGTTCAGCCCAGATGAAGCAAAGCTTCCAGCCACTTTTTGAAACAGTTTTGAAGACTGCGTGTTAAGACTTAAGAGCGAGCGACCATTCATCATAGCATCTGACAATACACTGAAACCTGTTCTCTCCCCCCGTAATTATCATCCAAGAATTCCTCTTCTTCTGACTGATGCCGAAAATAAAGACGAAACAAAAACTTCATTATAAATTCCAGTGCTGAGATGAGAATGTGTTGTTTTCCTGGCTCAATTTCTAGTGGAAAATGTAAATAGATGTAAATTTGAATAAGTGGCGTCGATGGAAGCCTAATTTATGAGGTCGGGCTGACAGTCGCTGGCTGTGACGGCTCATTGGACAGTAATGCTGATTATAAAGGCAGTGATGATCATTGGAATGTGTGGATATGTGGTGTTATCGATTGATTCATTAGAGCGCGTTTGGAGAGGCGATCAGAGCTTGTAATTGATAAGATTTTGATAGATACAGATATACTTGTCGATCTCCAGTGATTTTTTCCAAATTTTTCAAAATTATGGAGTAGATGGAGTAGAGAAACAGTTGTGATTGATACATGTGGGTCGTTGTGATTGATACAGATATATTTTTTGGGTCTCCAGTGATTATTTCTCAGATATCTGTAAATGATGGAGTGGATGAAGTAGAGGTACAGTTGTGATTGATACAAATATATGTGTGGGTTTCCAGTGATTTTCTCAGATATTTGTAAATGATGGAGAAGATGGAGTAGAGTTACATGTGATTGATATAGATATATTTGTGGGTCTCCAGTGATTTTCTTAGATATTTGTAAATGATGGAGAAGATGAAGTAGGGGTACAGTTGTGATTGATACAGATATATTTTTTTGATCTCCAGTGATTTTCTCAGATATTTGTAAATGATGAAGTAGATGGAATAGAGGTACAGTTGAGATTGATACAGATATTTGTGGGTCTCCAGTGATTTTTTTCAGATATTCTAAAATTACGGTTAAGATGGAGTAGAGGTCCAAATTTTTAAAAATTATGGAGTAGATGAAGTAGAGGTACAGTTCTTATTGATACAGATATATTTTTTTGGATCTCCAGTGATTTTCTCAGATATTTGGAAATAATGGAGGATATATTTGTGGGTCTCCAGTAATTTCTCAGATATTTGAAAATGATGGAGAAGATGAAGTAGAGGTACAGTGATTGATATAGGCCTATATATTTGTAGGCGTTCAGTGATTTTCTCAGATATTTGTAAATTATTGAGAGGATGAAGTAGAGGTACATGTGATTTATATAGATATTATATTTTTGGGTTTCCAGTGATTTTCTCAGGTATCTGTAAATTATGGAGAAGGTCAAGTAGATGTACAGTTGTTGTGATAGATACAGATATATTTTTTGGATCTCCAATGATTTTCTCAGATATTTGAAAATGATGGAGGAGATGAAGTAGAGGTACAGTTGTGATTGATACAGATATTTTTAGGCGTTCAGTGATTTTCTCAGATATTCGAAACAGACGGAGAAGATGAAGTAGAGGATTTTTGAAGAGAATTTTATATGGAGGGTGAATAGCATGTGGAAGTTAGGGGACGAGGGTTTAATATGAAAAGTTGAAGGATATATTGGTGACGGGAGTAGAATTATAATATAGAGAACTGCTAGTTTCCACATTGGTGAAATTTGGATGAAATTGATGAAAAAGGGGGTGAATAAGGTATGGGGGACAAGTAGAATAGGATATTAGGGATCGGGATAGAAGGAATAGTAGGGATGTAATAGAAGATGAAAGAAGGTTCTTATTACTAGCACATAATCATCATCATCGTCTTACAAGGACTAGGCTCCATTGGCCTGTACCGGCATCCATTTCTTCCTTGGTCTTCTTATGCCTCGCTTTCCTTCGGGTTTGTACTCCCATGCTAATATTGGGAGCCTATTGGTCAATTACTAGCACAATTTTATAATATGAGAAAAAGTGACATATTTCATTGAAAAACTTTGTATTAAATTATGAAAAAATACATAATTCTCCAGTACTGAGATCATTTGAAAAAGAATATTAACAACACAAAAAACAACCATGTAAATATGGAAATGATAGAAATTGAGTGTATGCTAATGTAAGTGCAAATTTTTAAATCCAGAACTCATTGAAAATTATGATTTGATGTAGTTTTTGTAAGCCAGTCCGGTTGTCTCTCACAATAATAAATGTGAATTAATTCAAAACATGAATGTGAACAAAATATACGAGTAGAAGGGTTCTAGTTCATTGGGAGAAATATATTGAGTAGCCCAAGAAGATAGTGCTATGTTGATGAATAGAAGTGAATATAAATAGAAGAGTGATAGTGAATAGAAGTGTCAGAGTCTTCAATAGAAGTGTCTTGAGTAGTGAATCAAGTTCAAGATTAAAAGTAGTCAGATAGATATATTTTAGTATGCCAGAAGACGTCATACGGTAATGAATAGAAGTGAATAAAAATAGAAGAATGAATAGATGATTCAACAGGTAGAATCAAGATCAAGAATCAATTATAATTACAAATATTTCTAGGGGTACCTATCATACCTACTGGAATTTCTAGGTAATCGTTACTAAAATAAAGGAACCCAGCCATACGACAACATGGGGCGGAAAATATACATGAATCCACAGTTCAATTCAATCTTGTTTCCGATATTAGAATAAGTGCGATATATGATGTATGACGCACCCCACAACAAACAAGGAACCCGACAGCCTCCCTCTCGCTTTTCCCGGTTGCTGTGGGGAGTTTTTGCTTGCTTTTTGCCCCGTTTCACTGGAAGCCTGTATACTAAACTGAGACAATACAGTATGCGTTTGTAATAAATTGCCTTTCAAGTCTGGACCGGGGCCGCCAAAAGCACTGATGGATTTCTTACTTATGAAATGCGACATCTGACAAATGCGCTCTCTCATAACAACACCCCTTCTCACTCACACTCACACACGCACACACGCGCACTCACTCTCATGTCTTCCACAATCCGTGGGGAATATTCTGTAATTTCTGTTCTCTCCCCTTTAGCACTCCTCTCTGTCTAGCTGTTTCCATCCTGCTCCCACACTTTTCTGTTTTCTTTTTTCAATCGTAATCACATTACCACTCTCTTACCACCTCTCTCTCTTTGTTATTGTTTTTCAGACTGATTCTTGTTCCTCTCTTACTCTTCAATGGAACCGTCATTATTACAAGGATGCACAAACATGGAAACGTTGTTATCCCATTTGATTCAAATTCTTGAAAGAGAATATTTCATGTAGCCTATATTTTGGAAATATTATTGTTTTATTAAATTTTAGGAAATATCAGTTTTCCAGACTGATTCTTGTTTCTCTCTAACTCTTCAACGAAGCTTCCACTATTTGAAAGATACACAAACATGGGAACATTATTATTCAATTTGATTCAAATTCTTGAAAGAGAATATTCCATGTAGCCCATATTTTGGATATTTTACTGTTAATTGAATTATTATCCAATTGAGCTCGCATTCTTGAAAGTAAAAATCTCTTTAATGTAACCTTTTTTTTGGAAATATGAATGTTCATTAAATCTTAGAGAAGATTTTGGGCTGAACCTGTTGCTCTCTCCTGGTCATAGCTATATTATTTGTGATTTTGTTGGAGAATGAATAGATAAACTAATAGATGATAATCATTCTGGTTTAATGGTCTTGTTTGATTCTGATTTTGATAATCTTATTTCTTCTTCAACTCGTAGCCTGTTACTCTCCTAGTCATAGCTATATTTTTTGTAATTTTGTTAGAAAATGAATAGATAAATGAATAATAATCCTTCTAGTTTAATGCTCTTGTTTGATTCTGATTTGATGATCTTATTTTTTCTTCCACTTGTAAATTGAGTACCTTCTCGAAAACTGATCATTTGTCTATATTATTGATGAAAATAATGAATGCATGAAAGAAATTTCAACAGTTTTTCTTCCACTTTCAAATTGAGTAGTCTTTCGAAACTGATAATTTGTCTATATTATTGATAAAAATAATGAATGCATGATAGAAATTTTGACAGGTCTGGGAGAGTGCTTCAGATTGTTTTTCTTATAACACTTTTCCGCAAATAATTGAACACTGAAATCATGATTTTGGTTAATCAAGGAAATGGAAAGTCAAACTAGATTTGAACATGATATGTATACTGCTTCAATTTGAACTGAGTGTTTAGTAGGCTCTTTTGGAAAGATATTCTACTGGTATGGAGAGAGTAGATGAGAGAGAACGATGCGGTTTTGGAGATTGGTTGATAGTTCATGGAGTTCTCTATAGATATCGCCACTTACTGAGTTCTAAAGCTTGATTTGTCGAGTTTGATCGAAACATGAATGCTTAGGATTAATTCAATTTCAATATTAAATTTATTTTCACACACATAATTCATCACACATATTTTTATCATAAATATAATTATCCAGAATTGAGTGTAACTGTGAGAGTGAAATTAAAACAAAAATCAATTGAGGATAGTTTTCGAAAATTATTTTGCTAGTCACATTAAAATGTCTCTAGTCATTTCATAGAAAATAATCACCCATTTCAAACGAGAACCTGTGAGCATAAATTGTGTGAGAATAAATTGAAAGATGAATATGGGGATATGGGTACCATTTCTCAACATTCACAATTCTTAGGCCTTCAGTAGGCCTACAATTATATTTTCCCTAAAATATTTATTTAATGTTAGGAATCCATTGATATTTTATTAGAATCATTGAAAATTAATATGGAAATCTGTCAAAATTCAATCCATTCAAAAATTTCCAGAGAATAATAACTTATTTTATCATTTAATTGAGTGACTTTTTTATTTTATTGACTGAATGTAGTGAGGTCTATGTTTCAACTCGATTTGCTTTTGTCTTTCTGTATGTAACGCGATTACGGCCAAACGCGTCGATAGAATTTGATGAGATTTGGCAGGAATATTCCTTTTTCAACTGCGCGTCGATGTATACACAAGGTTTTTTGAAATTTCTCATTTTAAGGATAATATGAAAAGAAATGGACTTCCTCCATACTCTGATATCACTATATATATCAGCTACTTTGAAGATAGGATCAAACAGACTATATAATTATTCATAATCATCAGCTGACAAGGGGATTATTCATTAATCATATGGGATACAAATTCAAACGTGAACTGAGTTTATTAACATAAGTGAGTTTTTGATCTTGGAGAAAACAAATAACAGTTTTCAAGAGTAAATTATGATTCAACTGTGAATTGTGATTCAACTGAATCAACTAGAACAGGTGACATCAGATACTTGTGGATGAGAAAACTGCGTGAGGTCTACTGTACACAGTACTACTAGTTTTATAGTGTACCTTGTGTGAATTCAAAATTACTATTATTAAAAAAAATGAATTCAAATATCCACAAATCCTGACTCAAACTCAAAATTCTATAATTATTATTTAACGAAAATCCTGAATAAATATTGCAAATCACCCCGAAGACTATTTAAGATTTTCGTTAAATAATAATTATATATTAATTACCATTTGAATTAATGCATTCTCTATTTAATTCCATCAAAATTCTATTCCTATTGCTCATAATCTATCCAGGTTTATAACTTGTAGTTTTTTATTGTACTGCCCAAGTCATTATTTTATTTAGTATTCTACTGGACCGTAATATTGATTCTCAATTGCTGCTATTGGTATCACTCTATCCACCAGTTAATTGATATCATTTACACTGTCTTCAGAAATGTAGTGGAACTCTTCCATGATGAGGTGAAACTCATGTACGGCGTTGAAACTTGAGATTTATTTTAAATAAACTCATTTTTTTGGATTTGACAATATTTGTGTGATCAATTCTTCACCTCATTTATAAATATCAACCTTCAACTACAACCAATATGAATAGTTCTTCTCTTCACTTAGGAACTCAAGTTTCCCATCGCCTAGGAACTCTTCGACTGAAACTTTCCACTCGTTTCCAAGACATCATTTTACGTTCCCCAAGTACGCCAAGCTTTTGAAAACAACTACCAACCCAAGTTTCAATCGAGACACAGTCAATTTCATCTGCTTCTTCCTTCTTTTTTGAACTTTGTCACGGTCGGAGAAGCAGAATTGAGTTGTAAGCTGCAACTCAGATAACAAAGACAACTAACTGCTCCCTGCCGTGAACGATAGTGCTTGTATGTTATCACTGTAGGAAGTCTCCTAAGAACTGTGACCTAGCTCTTATAATGGGTTACCTAATTCTTACCTACTGTCCCCTGTAGAGGGATTGGACTAGTCCTCTATATAGATATATTACAGATATAGATATAGCCTGGTTACATGTATAGTACGGTTGTATTTATAGGTATATTTACAATGTAATCACGGTCCTGTATATAGAGATTTTCTACACAGGTATATTACTCCTCTTTAGATGTATACTACGGCTGCATCTATAGGTATGATTTAATCATTGTCCTGGAACATATCAATCCTCTATATAAGTATGTTACGCCTGTTAACATGTATAGTACGACTGTATCTATAGGTATTTTACAATGTAATCACTGTCCTGTAAATAGAGATCCTCTATATAGGTATATTACACCTGTTAACATGTATAGCACGGTTGTATCTATGAGTATGTTATCAAGATCCTGTACATAGAAATTCTCTATACAGTTATATTACATGTGTTTATTATTACATTATAGGTATATTACACCTGTTTACATGTATAGAACGGTTGTATCTATAGGTATTTTACAATGTAATCATGGCCCTGTACATAGTAATCCTCTATACAGGTATATTACACCTGTTTACATGTATAGAACGGTTGTATCTATAGGTATTTTACAATGTAATCTCGGTCCTGTACATATCAATCCTCTATACAGGTATATTACACTGTTTACATGTATAGTACAGCTGTATCTATAGGTATATCACTTTGTAGTCACGGCCTATAGTGCAGTTGTCTCTTGAAAGCAGAGAATTTATGGCTTGTCATCTGTCAGAGGTTCACAGCAACCTGGATCACAATGTGACCGCCGCATGAAGAAAGCCGAGCCCATCTTCACAATCGAAAGGACAGTTGGAATAGAATGTATTTGCAGATGTTGAAGAATCACGACAATAATTTTTGATGTCATGATGTCATCTTGCGTCTCCCACTGAACAGATTCGGTCAGCTGGATGTTTTTATTGAAATTTTTATGTTCTTGTGAAGGGGGATTTTTTGTGATGAGTTGAAGTTGGATAGTGAATTTCAGGAGAGAGATTACATTTTTAATTGAGAGTTTCACGAGTCTCAGAGAATCTCTGGGAGTTTCCGGACTCCTAAAGTATTTCCATGAAGAAAAAATAGTACAAGCGATGATAAAGGGCGTTTATGATCCACATTTCACTGTTTTCTCAACCCAATAGTTTTATACTGAGGTCCACGTTATAATGGCAGTGTTGGATTAGCAAATTGTATTGCTATTGAATGAAAAAGACTCAACTATTTACTTATACACGTTTATTAATGTAATATCAACTGTTTAATCTCGTTTAAAATAATCAAATATATTTTATCAAGCAAGAAATTAAATTTGTCAACAATTTCATAATGAATTTTCATAATTGAGAAGAAATATTTTGTAATTCAATTATTAAATAAGGTTGGAGAACAAAGTTGCTGAACTTCGGTCTTGTCAATGCCTTCTATGAACGGTAACTGATACACGTTTATTAATGTAATATCAACTGTTTACTCTCGTTTAAAATAATCAATTATAATTTATTATGTAAGAAATTAAAGTTTTCAATAATTTAATAATGAATTTTCATAATCAAGATGAAATATTTTGTTAATTAATTATTAATTCTACATTGTTAAAAGATGATCTGGTAACAGAGCAAAGCGGGTAAGAGATAGCGCTATTCCCTTTGTTGAATGATAGACAAGAATAGAAATACATTTTTTTTACTTTTTGTGTAGTTGAAAGCTTGATATTGTGGTAATTATTCATATTGAATGAAAAAGACTAATAAATATTGTCAAAAAACCACAGATTTATTGATACTTGGTTTAAGTTATTATTACACCACTGTCAATCTCTGATGAACTAAAACTAAATACAAGAGCAGCAGAATTTATACTAGTAGGTGAGTACTGCTATTGGTCAAGGGCATGGGCATGGGCCAATGGCATGCGTTCATGCACTTGACCAATAGCAGTACTCGCCTACTAGTATGAATTCTGCTGCTCTTGTATTTAGTTTTTGTTTATCAGAGATTGACAATGGTGTAATAACCGAAACCGGTCTTTCTAAGTATCAATGAACCTGTGGTTTTTTGACAATATTTCTTAGTCTTTCATATTCAATAAGAATAATTACCACAATATCAACTTCTCAACTACACAAAAAGTTGAAAAAAATGTATTGCTATCCTTGTCTATCATCAAACAAAGCGAATAGCGCTATCTCTTTCTCGCTTTGCTCTGTAGCCAGATCATCTTTCAACAATGTAGAATTAATAATTGATTAACAAAATATTTTATCTTAATTATGGAAATTCATTATGAATTATTGACAGATTTAATTTCTTGCTTAATAAATTATAATTGATTATTTTAAACGAGAGTAAACAGTTGATATTACATTAATAAACGTGTATCAGCTACCGTTTATACAAGGCATTGACGAGACCGAAGTTCGGCAACTTTGTTCCCCTATTTTATTTAATAATTAAATAACAAAATATTTCTTCTTAATTATGAAACTTCATCATGGAATTATTAAAAAATGTCTTGCTTAATAAAATATAATTGATTATTTTAAACGAGAGTAAACAGTTGATATTACATTAATAAACGTGTATCAGCTACCGTTTATAGAAGGCATTGACAAGACCACAGTTCGGCAACGTTGTTCTCCTATATTCTCCGCTGCCATTATAACGTGGACCTCAGTTCTTCATGGAGAAGCTATGTGACACTGGTTGTCTCTCATACAGTGTTATTCTAACACTTTCACCCGGCCAAAATAGTTATAATAGACAGTAGTCAACAGTAATCGGCTTGAGTTAATAATTGACTAGAAATTTGGAACATGAACGACCTATACCATGGGATATCTTCTTATACTATCTTTTCTCTGAGAGTTCTGGTATTTCTGAGAGTTCCAGTGATTTGAATTAGCTATATTTCCTCTATGGTATTTCTGAGAGTTCCAGTAATTTGAATTAGCTATCTTTCCTTCATGTTATTCCTGAGAGTTCCAGAAATTTGAATTTGCTATCTTTCCTATATGATATTTCTGAGAGTTCCAGAAATCTGAATTGGATTCAGGAATAAGCTCACGATTAACCAAAATTCTAAAAACCAAATCACGTCACAATCCATCAACCTTTTCCTCCAAGAGTGAGGCATGTCTTTAAATATATTATTTGAAAAGATCAGCGAATTTATTCAAGGCACGTGATAGTAGCGCTAAGGCCCCCGGGAAATTTAGAAGAGATCGAGCACAGAATAAAAACTGGCTGCCTGAGCCGGCTTGCCACCCTGGGGAGTTCAAGCACCTTCCCGCCAGAGAGGTGCTGGTGCTCGAACCCCTCCAAAATATGAAACGCTTTCGACAGAAAGAGCAGGGCTGCCAACGCCATTGTTATGCAACTCGATTACCGGCTGCTGTTCTTCGATTCTTCTTCATTTATTATACTTTTGGGGGAACGTAGAATACGATTATGAGCGGTGGTTATATCTGGATAAAAAGTATTATTTGGTTGGAATCTCTCTATGATGAATGAGATATTTCCAATTGATACTTCTTCAAATACTTTTGAGAGAACGTAAAATGAAATTGCGAGTAGCTGCCTCTAAATGAGAAATATTCAGTGGGGTATTCTCTGTGATGAATGAGTTATGAACTCTTCTATTACTTTTGGAAGAACGTGAAATAAAATTATGAGTGGTTGCCTCTGAATGAAAATTATTTGGTGGGGAATTTTCTAATGGGGTTGGAATTTTCTCATCTTTTATTCATTCAATAGTTCACAAATCCTGGCAATGAGTGAGAGAATAACTGCACGTACTAACAGTGAAGTGTATCTTCCACTATCAGGGAGTTCAGGAGAAACATAATATGAATAATTTCTAATACTCTGGAAATTATAATATTCGAATATCTCTGAATTATTCATATTCTTTCCTCATCAATAATTTTGTTCAAATTTCTGTATGAAGCTAGTAATGATATAATTTTAGAAATATTATCCTACATTCTATTTTCATCCGATTCATTAATATTTCATTTTTAGAGCTAGAAATTTCACAAAGCACATTTTTGAATTTAAATGCTTCAAAGACTAACATCGAAGAAATACTAAGTTACACATTATCATCACTAGAATAGGTAATATTTACATAAAAAATTTAATGCTTTTCATTCACTCATAGATTCAAGCCCAATATCATAGAATGATGTTAATTCAATTGATTATTATTGTTCAGTATTTTTATTCTCTGCCTTTTCAGAACTGTATATTGAAGATAAATATTATGGAGATCTTCCTAACTGTAAGTCCTATGTGTACAGCTATATATGTGAATATTTTTGTAAGCTTAGGGGTCGCTTTTTCCAAAGTTGTTTAGCCTACTAAATACATTAATTAAAACCCGTTTAATTGATCTGTGGCTGAGAGAATGTAATGTTTAATCAATGTAAAGTAGAATATTTGAATTAAACGTTTATGGAGAAAGTGATCCTCAATTGTATTTCATTGTTTTTTTAGAAATGAAAAATACATTCATTTATTTATATTAATTAAAATAATTTCAATCTTACAGGGTTGAGAAGACGGAGGAGTAGAGTACTTACCGAACTGACTGCGCATCCAGGGATAGAGCGGACTGGGCAGATTCCCATTGCCATTGTTCTGGGGCTGCTGTGCCTGGGGTGGGGGCTGGTTGCCAGGGGGGCCCGCGTTCTGGGGGTGGCCGACCAGGGGGTTCTGCTGGTGGTGAGGGGGCGGCTGTGGAGGCGGCTGCTGCCCCCCGTACATGCCCATGTGATTGGGCTGGTGGTGCTGCTGGGGGTGGTGCGGATGCGTGCCCATGTGCGGATGGGGTTGGTGGTGGTTGGTCATCGATGGGTCCATCTCGTGAGGGCTGCCAGGGTCCCCAACAATCCCGTTGCCTCCGACTGCCGCCTGCAGTTTGCAGCTGGCGTAGACGACAGGGGTCTGATGGCCGTTGGGCTGGCCCCCCATATGGGGCCCCATGCCCCCGTTGGGGGAGTCGGGCCGGTAGCTGTCGACCATGCCCCCCTGTTGGGCGCCGTAGTAGGTAGCGGCAGCGTTCATGCGGTCGTAGGGGGGGAACCTGGGGTACGGCATACCCTGGGGCGGCTGGCCGGCCGCAGGGGGGCCCCCGTAATGGTGAGGGGGCACCCCTTGACGCAGCCCTACTTCGCACGCCCCCGGGTCGGTCGGCCCCGTGCTTCCCTGGGCTACGACCGCTGCACCGTAGTGCTGATGCTGCTGGTGCGGGTGTTCCGCCGGGACCACGCCACCGTTTCGCATGTCCGCCATGTACGAATTCGCAAAGTACGAACTCATCTTCACACTTGGTTAACGTCAACCACTACACAAAATTACTCCACTTCCTCACAATATACACTTAAAACTTCCTCCCAATCAAACTTTGGGAACTACACTTGTTTATCCAAAACCAACACTTTGTATCTATTGAAACACAAATCTGTTGTTTGAACTTTGATCAGGAACAACACTTGTTTATCCAAAACCAACACTTTATATCCTTGGGAACACGAATCTGTTGTACTCTGAACAACACACAGCTGTACTGAACAACTCTTGACCAGGAACAACACTCACAAAATTTGTAGCACTATGGTTTTGAGCAGCGCTCAGTACCCCGAGACCTCCTGTCCTAGTTTTGCAGCAGCGACTGCTGCAGAGTTTTCGCTTGCAGTTGGGCCTTCCTCGCGGATACGGCGTTGAGCTGCTGATTGATGCAGCTGATGGGGATGATGCAGCTGATGCAGCTGTGGGTCGGCTAGCGGTCGGTGACCGATCTTCGGCAACTGGTTGGCACCAACGGCGGTTGCAGCTCTGACATCCGCCCCTGAAAAAACGCAAAAACATCGAAAAATTACTGATAGTTCCAAAAACATTGGTAATATAAATGTAGAATTATACAACACAAATAAGTTACGCTTTTGAACAAAATGCAGGTAATATTGGACAAAAATATAAAAATGCACAATAATGAACAATAATTTAATTTTCGAACATATTATTTAAATTTATTTGAACAATTATTTTAATATAATAATGAACATAATTATTATATTTCAAACATTATGGATGGTTGACTGCAAAATGATGGAATATAATTATTGAGAGTTTTTAACTACTGTATTTCCATTTTGTGATAATCAACAATATGAGATTCCAAGGTCATAGTAAATGGAATGTTTGTGATAAAATAATTTAAAAATGGTACTGAGATTTGTATTTATATTACAAGTAGCCCTAAACAGAAAAGAGCCAAATAACACTATCATTCTCCATAGTTTGACGCACGATAGAGCCTTAACACTATAGAGGTGCACAAGAGAGTTTTAAGACAGCAATTCCTTACATATTGGAACATAATTTATTTGCGTGAAATTGACAATTCATTTTTTTCAGTTATCAGAATTGACTGACTGTCTCGTTCATATTTATGATTATGACAATAGTGAAGAACTTCAACCACAGCTGGAGTTCTTTTTTCCATCATGATACTGCTCTATATAATAGTTGTATTATAATAATATTGTATTGTATTGATGGAATTCTTATAGATAGGATTAGATTAGATCACATTGGATTTCTTCATTTATGTATGTTACAATAAATTGTGAAAAATAAGAATTGATGAGGAAGAAGGACAATCAACGATAACACTGTTATCGACCAAACAAAAATGGAGTGAATAATCCGAACTTGGTCTCCACTCTCCACTTATAAAGGTCAATAAGGGGGGTACACTTTAATCAAACGGTGTGAAAATCTCACATTTTAATTTTGTTTTCTCAAAAGGCAGAAAACGTCAACTAACAGATTTTATCACAATTTTTATCCCCTCAACATTACTGTTATCTATACAATAAAAACAATAGATTCCTGTGTACTCCCCCAGGAAACAACGATGAATTTACCTGGAGTATTCATTTTAAATTTTCTTATCTAGAGGCAGAAAAAGTCAACTAACAGAGTTTATCACAATTTTTATCCCCTCAACATTACTGTTATCTATACTCTTATCAAAATAATGGAATCCTGTGTACTCCTTGAGGAAACAACGATGAATTTACCTGGAGTATTCAAGGTTTCCATCTCCAAAGAGCTAACTCAACCGATTTAAACGTAATCCCTACATTCCTATGAAAATCTCCACTCTCACCCATTATCACTTGGATCGATATGTACCGTAGTATCGTACCACACTCTATCCGACGGGAGTTCGCGAAATACTAGTGTATCGGAAGAGGATCTGGGCACATAGAAGCAGATGAGGAAGAGGAGGAGGTGGACTTCCTCAGTGTTGAATGCAAACCGATCAGTCGTCCGATTGAGAGTTGAACGATTGTAAAATTGTGTCAACCTGACACAATTGATAATGGCTCTTCAAACAAACTCACACACAAGCCTATTTGCACACAAAAGTTCGCGCTTTACCACATTTCGCCAAGAGGGAGTGCTCTGTCCATTGTGTTATACCTATATTCATTGTGTTGACACAATGGATCAACAGTGTGACGTATTGCATATGAAAGAGCGCAGGCTTCTCTATATCTATATCTGTGACCCCTCCTTGTACCCCGGTTACGACATCTGTTCATCCCTGAGTTTGGAGAAATTTTTCAGTGCCAACATTCGAATTGTTACGCAAGCAGGACAATGAATTTTGTAGGAACAATGCAAAATAGGGACAGAGGGCAAGCTGAGTCAGAAGTGCTTCAATGAGTTTCCTGGTGTTTTGGAAAGCATGTAAAAGATAGAACAAATGTGAGAAAAGGATAGAAACAAGGGAAACAAGAGGCTACGAGAAAGAAACTATTGACCTGGAATTCTATTCTTTCAAGGTTTTAAAATTAAACAACATAAGAGAAAAAAATCATGTACATCGAAACAACAGAAACAAGAGGATTAGAGAGACTTTTTACCTGGAATATTGCTCTTTTTGGGGTTCTAATAAGACAGTAATTGAGAATAATAAAGTCATGTGCAAATGTGTACGAGTTCTCATAACAAATAGTGCATATTAACTGCAGTAGTGGAGATGATATTGGTACAGTGTTATACCATAGAGAAACAATAGCATAAGTATCCCACGGTATAGAGCGTTTATGTCGCAGCTTTTACTGTTATCTCAAGTTGATTACTGTCGATTATTGTCGATTTTTACTGTTTTGACAGGGTAAGAGTGTATGAACGACACAGTATAAGAGACTACCAGCGTCATAAAGCTTCACGGGAAAAGAACTACGTGGACTATCGGCTTGAGATAACAGTAAAAGTTGCGTCATAAACGCCCTATACCATGGTATATCTACTCAAGCTATTGTTTCTCTATGATCTTATTTACTTCTATAATTATTTTACTATATTAATTTTCTGTTTTTTTCTCAAATCTTCATATTAATTGAAATGAAATCATGAGCTGAAATATGAAACTGCAGAGCTGATTTTGGATTTTCATCGATATCAGAAACAAACCATTCATCTGATCTCTTGAAGGAATTAAATAAGATTTTCTGTAACATGAAATGTGAATCAAAACCTCACCTGAGAAGTCTTCATATTGCTATCTCTTTCTTTCACCAACTCACTCACATTTTAGTCACTCCACTATCTACAAAAATTGGAGAAAATTACTTTGGTTCCTGAAGAAAAAAATATTGGAAATATTTATGAAGAAAGTCGAGCACTAAGTTCCATGATTCTAAGTTAGAATTGTTGTACTTTGAATGGTTTTTTCACAGAGATTCCTAATTTTTTTGTAGTAAAATAATTGAAATCGCGTCACTGGTGGCTGAAACATCAACTGACGACCGATTGAGTGGAAATGACAGGTTTTGAAGGTTGCACTGAGCTGACAACTCAAACACATGTCTACAAATTCTGGCCAAAATGTGGTAAATGAGAGGGGAACAACATAATTAAGAGTGTTTTGGATAATTAAGAAAAGGACAGGGTGATCAGTCACCCCGTCAGGCCAATTCACTATTCGCTACATTTCAGGAAACCTCGGATAATCTTATTAGAACACTCTCACATCGGATTAGAATATTCCAGTAGATTTGATAAATGAAATATTCGGTTGGTAAATATTATAGAATTACTATAAGTCATAAGATTATTAATCAAATCATTGATTAGAATGATTTCAAAAACTCCCAATTTACAGTTGGAGTGATTCATGGACACATTACCTCATTCTTTCATTCATTTGCTACATCTACATTGAATTCATCCAACATCATAATTCCATAACTTATATTCATGAGGATTACAGGCAACTTATGGAAAGTGGAAGTTTTGATGACCATGATAACTAATGAACTTTTCAAAAACTCCCAATTTACAATTAGAGCAATTCATGAACACATTACCACATTCATTCATTCATTTGCTACTTCTATATTGAAGCAATCCAAAATCAAAATTCTATATTTTCTTCAAGATTTCAGGCAACTTCTTGGAAAATGGAAGCTTTGATGACCCTGTTAACTACTGAGCATTTAAAAAACTCCCAATTTACAGTTAAAGCAATTCATAAAACACAATACTACATTCATTCATTCGCTACATCTACATTAAAACAATACAACATGGAAGTTTCATATTTTCTTCAAGATTTCAGGCAACTCCTTGGAAAATGGAAGTTTTGATGACCCTGATAACTGCAGGATGAATAACTCCTATCATGGTTTGTATTGTGCATTAAGCATCTTCAATTCATTCTAACTTATAGTTCACTCAAGTATTCTACAGGACTATGAAAAATTTCCAAGATTTGATATTCCATTTAAATGAAATTTTTTGATATTTACTCCATTAATTTGATATTTTCACTCATTCTATGGAACGTTCCACTATGTTATAATCAGTGAACATTTATCAAATCTGAGGCAGTTGATTTGAATTTAATATGGAGTCACTTATAACAGAATTTCATTTTTATATTCTCTCTGTCCTGAAACAGTTTTGAGAATAATCACTCTCTCTCCCTCTATCTTTCTCTCTCTCACTCACTCTCTCTCTCTCACTCTCTAATTCTCCCTTTTCTTGTTCTCTGTCGCGTCTCCTTCGCTCTTTTTCTACTTGCCTCTCCATCTCTTTTCTCTTATCACCTTTCTCTCTCTCACTCCCTCTTTATCTATCTTCTCTCTCCTTGAAGCAGCCCTTGCTCTTCGACCATGATTATTTTTCACGTTATTATCTCCTTTTCGAAACAGACTTGATCATATGTCGGTTTACTTTTCTTTCTTCTTTTTGAAAGGAGAAAAAATGTTACGAGATTAGTTACAGCCACGACTGCCAGTCACTCTGACTAAAACTCCTCCCCGCTCTTGTTTGAGAAAGGAAATTGAAGGGAGAGTTTCGGAGAAGAAGAGAAAAAAATAGGAAGAGAAGCAGCGGAGGGAGAGACGGAATATAACGGAAAACTTGAAATAGAAAAAAAAAACCGAATGAGTGAGACATGTGATGAGAGAGAGAGAGAGTGAGTGAGGGAGAAATACTGGAGAGTTTGTGTGTGGTGTGAGAGAGTGAAAGAAGATGTTGAAAGAGAGAAACAAAGGTGAAAAGATTGGTAGGAGAAAGAAAAATTGAGATGAATTACCAGAGAGTGAGAAAGGATAGATTGAAATCGTGTGATGAATTATGATGAATCGAATTAAGAGCTAGAAATGGGAATAATTCAGTCTATTATTAGAAAAACATGTTGAGGTATTTTTCGTTCGATATTTCTATTTTGTATGACTATCGACAATGTTGATGTTCATTTTAAACCTTCATGATCAATTCTATTCTTGGGTGAACTAGAAATGTCAATACTGAGAACTGGAAGAGTTTCATAATTAATAATCATCATTCACTTAGAAGAACGAGGAATACAATGAAACCAAAATCATTTTCAGAAACCAATAATATAGAAATAATGTAGAAATACTTAGGACATTATGACAAGTATAAACATGTCAACTATATTTCATTTTTGGATTACTATTTATGGTTGTGGATATCGAAATTTGACAATCAATTCATGGGAATGGTAACTTGCCATCAAACCCATAGAATATTGTAGTCAAATTCATGATAGAGGAGCAAAATTCATGATACATAATTTATAATCGATGGAACATTTTATTGGGAATTGCAGTTTAACCAACTGCTGGGATATTATTACTGTATGATAACTATTTCAAATATCCAATATTGCTCACATTTGATATTTGAAATAATTATCATAAAATTTATAGTCGAAAGAGAAATAGCCTTCATAAGTTATCCGATTTAATGATGATGGTCTTCCATTGATAAAGTATTGCATAAAAATGGTCAAGAAAAAAGTTAATCAGGAAGAATGACATCAACTCCGTTGCCTTGATTATCCATCAAACAAAAAACGTATATTTTGATAGGACGGAAATATTGAAACCCCCTTTAAGGCATGTATTATGTATTCTTGGGATCCTAAGTTGATGAGAGAGTTCCCACCTGACTTCAAAACTAGACTCGAAATATAAGAAAACTAGTTTCAATTCAATTATAAATTATTTATAGGAAGCGGACAAAGAGTGCTTGCACTCATTTATAACCAGGCAGACAGCCTGAAAAAGATGAAAGAAAGAATCTGGATGTCATCAATTCGAACCAAATCAGTGTGGTTGCTACAACTTGACAAATAATGCATCTTTTTTCTCGGTTTCAAATCAAAGAAGCTGGTTTCGCACAGTATCTACTTCAAACGATTCTATTCTTCTAGCTGTCACGTGGTGTGATTGTCGTTTCTCTTGGCCGTGAATTTGAAATTAAACAGTAGTTGTTGATGTCTCTCGAATTCAACTATTCTACATGCTAACTTGAGCTTGAAATTGGGTTTATAACAAGGTGCTAATTAAGTTTATAACACAACTATCAACTATAAAATAATCCTATTCAATTTTTTTACAGGAAGTTCAGCTGTTTGGAGAAGTTTCAGAGAAATGTTGAAAGTCAGTATTGTTTTGAAGTCTGTCAACAACAATACATACTGAAGGAACTTTCAATTTACTTTGAATACTTAAAATAATTTTCTGTTAATCCACCATAGACACCTGAATCTTTGAAACAATATTGTTGATTGGATTAATTAAAATACGAATAGTTCCATAGAATATTAGCACAGAATAAAGCCTATTATAGAAGTTTTCTCTGGTACTAGGTTTAGTGCCGGTTGCACAAAAGCCGGTTAGATTTCAATCGTGATTAATTTCACAAGAACCAATCAGAGAAGGCTGTTTTGGATAGAGGGCTTCTCTGATTGGTTCTCGTGGAGTTGATCACGATTAAAATTTAACCTGATTTTGTGCGACCGGCACTAAACCTATTACCAGAGAAAACTTCTATAATAGGCTTTATTCTGTGCTGATATTCTATTGAACTATTCGTATTTTAATTAATCCAATCAACAACATTGTTTCAAAGATTCAGGTGTCTATGGTGGATTAACAGAATTGTTTTTGTTTTGGAATCCTTAATTCCAGTTTTCACATAGTTGGAAGAATAGACTGATACTGTTTCTTAATAATTGATTGAGAGAAAATGATTGTTCATAAACTAAATTCTTCAGTTGACTGTACTTCAAAGCCTTTACTCTAATGAGTGAATAAGTGGAGTAAAGACTTCATACTCTGATGGAGCAAGTGAACTTTGAACATTGCTATAGTGAGGTCCACGTTATAATGACAGTATTTGATCAACTTTGGTTTTGCTATCCTTGTCTATCATTCGACAAAGCCGGTGTTACTATCCTTTTCTAAGTCCAAAACGATGCCAATTATGTTTTTGATAGTGTAGAAATATAATCAATTAATGAAGAGAATCGGCATCGCTATTCTTACTATCTTTATCCACTGCCATTATAACGTGGACCTCGCTATAGGTCACTCTCTAATATAATAACATTTGTTATAATTTTTATTCATCAATATCATTCCAAGGATTAAATGAGATCATAAAATGCATTTCTTTCCTATTATGGAATAATTATATTTTGATTAAATCTCAATTTGGTTGCTCCACTGTTATTAAACCAGTAACATTGGAAATCGATAAGCAGGAACCGGGCAAATTACTGTAATACACAGTAAATACTGCACTAGTTATTCCTTGTATCTAAATAGTACACAACATAAATCACAAACAAGCATTTATAAGTACATCAAGTCACTATAATAATAATAGGATAGATTTAGCTCTGTTAGAGCACTATTATTAATTTCATTTCTGCAAGTCTCTACACAGCAGTCTCTACTTCCAGATTTCATTCAGATTCGCCAGTATGGGAGGAGTCTGACAGAGTTGTATGAACGTTACTTGACAAGACAGGTGCGTAGAAGAGACTTTATATAAATAGTTATAAATCTTGTAGGTTTGGTTGGGAGGTATGTAGCCAAGTCCTTCTTATTAAAAGAAGCCTACCCAGTAATCGTGACTGCCCAGGGCATCCTGTCTGGTATCCTTCATAGAGAACCATGGACATAGAAATTACACTCAGATTGTATCTAACATGCTTGAAGCCCGTAGACAAGCTTGAGCTTCAACCGAAATTGTAGTTTTCGGCTGTAATCGGTGTCAATGTTTGTTGGAAAAAGAACTACAAACAGAACGGGCAACAGGTATGCATCTCGTAAAACTATGATGCTTGTTAAAAGTCAATTTCATTTCAAGCTTGAATTGAGATAAACCTATTGAATAGTAAACTCACTCCATTGAGCTGTGATTATCTTATTACAGTGAACACTGAGACTCAATCACACAAGTTACTCCATATCAAAACTAAAATAAAGTTTTCTGAATTTGGGAGAGGAATAGCACAAGGTTACCTTATTTTTTCTCTCCCTATCATTTTTGATGATGTACTTGTTGAATGAATCGATGAAGAATATGAATATTATATATTATATATTATATATTATATATTATATAGTAAATAGTATATATTATATATTATATATCATATACTTGTGAAGGATATGTATGACACACAAATTATCTATGATAGAATTCAAACCAAATTGGAAAACAAATTCATAGTATGGTTACGTTTCGAAAACATTGACATAGAATAAAAGGAGATTTGACTGAAATCTACAAACGGTTCTCAGGTTTGTGATCTTGAACCTGATTTTTTAATGAATTCTTATCGTCAAAACTGTTTGTTACTGAACAAATATCCTATTATATTAAGCGAGCAAGCTCTGTATTTATATATCTGGTTATTTTGTATCTGGCTATTTATGTTTTACGGATCTCGAAACGGCTTTAACGATTCTCACGAGATTTGGAACATAGTGGGTTTATAATATAAAGATTCGATTGCACTAGGTCTCATCATTGGGAAAACTCGCTGAACGAAATTAAAAGGATAGTTCATCCTTGGCTGAAACAGCTGTGGATAGTAAAAAAGTGAGAATGTGAAAAATCAAAATATCGCATTTCCGAGATTCATAAGATGACGGATAGCCAGCTGTGAAATATAAACACGATCATTTTAGAGAATTGTATTCTGTTTATCAATAAATAAAAATAAAGAGCGAAGCTCGGTACCCCAATATTTTATGTTATTTTCGCAGAACACAACAAAATTAACTACAATAATAGAGTTGGAGTTAATGAACGAGTAGAATATTGAACCAGAATTGTACCAGTTCAAGTACTCAAGAACGGCAAGGTGATGAACACCAGATGTACATTTCAAGTCTAACTAAACCCAAACAAAGTCTAGCACTTGCTTCCAGTCAAAACACATCATTATTATCAGAGCGTTGAAAGGAATAATCAGTGAATGACTATCCTAGATGAATATCCTAATACATTCACAGGCAAGAGGTAGCATACAAGTCCATGTTCTTTAATATGCTCCAATATTATCGGTCTATGATACCATCTATTTGGACGTGAATGATCTGAAGGAGTTCATACAAATATAATTATTATTAAACGAAAATCCCAAATAAATGCTGCAAACCACCCCGAAGACCTCTGCTACTGCAGACATTGACAACAGGGTTAACAGCTAGATGGAAATTCGATGAGAACTACTATCCAAAAATTATTTGCCAGCCCGGGAAACGGGTTGTATAGAGAGAAACGGGTTCCCGGGAAACGGGAACTAGTATAGAGTTCATTTAAGTTGAATGTTTGAATGAATTTCTACTACACAGCCTATAACATGGGATTTGCATCTCAATTGTAGGATCATTATTAACTACAATGTCACTATAGAAGCAGTTCAAGTTTGTAAGCAACTATGAGCTACTTACTATAAACTACTGAGCGTAATCTGATTTGTATTGATTAGAATTTTTACTTGGTGACTCTTAAAGAGTATAGGGAAGCGTAAGAAAATGGGAATCAGATCAAATGTCCGAAATATTCATTATTGTGTAATCATTGCCGTGGAACACAACGGAAATCAACTTAGAGAAATAGTTGTAGCTAATAAATGAGGAACCCATTTATATGTAGAGGGATTCCAAAAATAACCCCACTATCAGTTTACACCCAGATTACTCATTCTTCCACAGTCGATACTCATCGATGAGCTTGAATGGGGAACAGAAACATCGAAAGATAAATGGAATCGATTGTAAACGCGAAGGGGAAACGGAGGGAAATAAATGAGAGAGAAAGAGGGTGCAAATGCAGGAACGATAGCGGGAGATAAGTAATAGGAAAATGAAGGGAAATGAGGGGGATTGTTTGCAGGAGGGTGCGTGCGTGAGAGAGTGATTGGTTTGTAGAGGAAAGTGTCTTGTTTTTATCGAGGCTTCACTGCAATGTGCATTATAGTGAAGTGGAGACTGTAGTGAGTGAAATAAGGAAAAATCCCTCTGATTATCACTCTATTCTGAGAACAATTGATATTCTCAGTACTTCTTTCAACAACTTCTATTCAGTTTCCACCATCAAACGTTTACCCTCCCGATTCCCTACAGAGATTGAGTCGATGATAGAAGAAAGAATAGTAGAAGTAGACTAATCAAGGAAATAAGGAGGAAATGGAAAAATCTACAATCATGTGCTGTAAATGATTGATACAAGAAAAATCTCCTCTCCTCCTCTTTTAACTATTCTGCTTAGATAAATTTATTGCTGTATTATTGCTGATTACTCATATAAAGCATGCTTAGGCTTCAATATATAGATAATAATTCTCAGTTATCCATGTTCAGGCTTTACATATAGATAACAACAGTAATATATCAGTTCTTATGATGATAAATGAGTTCTTTATGCTAATCAAATTATATTCTTTATAAATTATAAAATTCATATACTGTAAGTTTAGACTTAAAAGTAGAGGCTACTTTCTTGATTGTTTATTAAACCACAAGCAAGTTCTAAAATTCTATTAAACAGAGCCTTCTACAAATATAATGCAAATTCTGTGTTTGTTTTCCAGTAGGGACTTCTTCTTATTTTTTGTGAGAACAGCCTTCAAGGAGACTACAAGCTGAGAGCAGATTTGTAGATGTTGAACGTTGAATTGGAATAAAATTTAATCGTTCCTTATTAGGTGGAGTTAGGACTTTCAAGTCCTCTCTACCACTCATCCTCAAGGAGTTGAGGAATAAGAAAGTGGCATTCTCTTCCTTTTGAATAGGGAGAGAATGAGTGATATTCAAGAGAAGCTACAACTACAATGATAATAAAAATACAACTAGTTCTAGCTTTTGACACAGAACTCAGTTGTCTTTGCAAAAGTAAAAGCTGAACTAAAGATGTTACGTGAATGTAGGATACCTCCCCATTCTGCCACATACAAATCAAGTGAACTCCAACAGAGAATTCCGAAACAAAATAAGAATTCAGGGAATAAAACACAAAAGCAACAGAAGAGAAAGCAGGATGCATCAGAAGGTACAGTATATCGGCGTCTTTGTCTCTTTTTCAAAAAACCCAAACTTTCCAAAATCTAGAAATTTCCACACAGAACAAAGTGTTGCTATTGTTCGTAACCGGAGTTTGTAACTTTCACGTCGAGGTCTGAGATGTTGACCACAATATTGGGTAAGGTTTCAATGTTAAAGGTGGTCAGTTGATCGCGGTTTAAGCTCCGTTCACGCGGTTCTAGTCTAGTGGTTCAGTGTTTGATATTCAAGGTGATTTTTAAGGAATGGCTCAATAATTCTTGAGATAATATTTTAATGTTCCATTGTATAAATTCTCTATTACTGTATTGCAGTAAATATAAGGGTGATTGGGGGTTGAGCATCTGATATTCAATGTGATTTTCAAGGGAATATAGTTTAATAGGATCAATTAATAATTCTCGAGATAATATTTTGGAGTTACATTGGATCAAAATTCTCTACTCCTGTATAACAGTGAATATAAGGATGATTGAGGGTTGAGTTTCTGATAGAGTTTCAGTGTTCGATATTCAAGGTGATTTTCAAGGAAATATAGTTTGATAGGATCACTCAATAATTCGCGAAATAATATTTTAAAATTGAATTGTATCAAAATTCTCTATTACTGTATATGATAATATTACTGATAATATTTTGGAGTTGCATTGGATCAAAATTCTCTACTACTGTATTACAGTGAATATAAGGGTGATTGGAATAGATAGAGTGAGTGAGGTTCTTCTTAAATTAATTTTCAATGGTAGGTCAGTTTCAGAATCCATAAATTATTACTGTATCTACAGTATCAGTAGGAGAAAGATCCTTTATTACTGTATTACAGTGAATACAAGGGTGATTGTAAGTGATAGACTGGGTGAGGCTCTCTTTAAATTAATCTTCAATGGTAGGTCAGTTTCAGAATCCATACATTATTACAGTAGATACAGTATCAGTATGAGAAAGATTATTCTGTAATCTGATTTGAATTACTAAAATTGTTGGAGTAATCGAACAGACACGGTATTTAATATTGCAGTAGTACTGGAAGTGATAAAAAATAATGTATCTTAAATACTAAATTAATGCTTAGCACAGTCATAATACATCAATTTTAGGTTCGTTTCTAATGTATAAACGTTCATTTTCAAATCCCATTTCGATCAACGTGATCTATTTATGAGCTATGATAATTCTATCAGCGATGGTTATGGAAATTGTAGTCTATTCTAAATGAGACTTTTTCAACACCTTTTTATAGAAAATAAAATTTCATGAGAGATCACTGAACATAAAATTAAAATTCAGTTTTCTGTTGATTCTGTTGATTCTGAAGATAGGGTTTGAAAAGGAGGGAATCCTACACTAGAGAAACTATAGTTCTCATTCAAGTCACTAGGGCTCAGCACTAGACGGAACAGCTTTGTACAAACAGTTCAACGTCACATATCAGGGCGCGAAAATGGAAAAATTATTATTATATTACTGAAAGTAAACGTAATTTTATTGCAAAGGAAAATTAAATTATGATAATACTTTCATCATGAGATATTTCAATCCATACATCTACACAGAAGACAGAAATTATATTGTTATCTACAATTATTTTAATATTTAATATAATAAGGGGAAGAACTGGCTTATACATGTACGGGATGGAGAAAATATGTTTGACTCATCATCAAGTCTCAACTACTAGACTGATTAACTTGAAATTCTGCTTATTAATAAATTATTCTTAGTTTACCGAGGATAGTTATAGGCCTGATTCTTCAAGATTTCAGTAGGTCAAGTTTTCAGTTTGTCAAGTTTTCAATTATACCCTTGTGAAGCACGGGTTACCTCCTGGTTCTGATTCTCCAAGATTTCAGTAGGTCAAGTTTTTAGTTTGTCAAGTTTTTAATTATACCCTTGTGGAGAACGTGTTACCTTCCAGTCTTCAATAATTGAAAGGTTCAAGAAGAATGCAATATCTCCTTCCTACACATTAAATATTGATAAATGAAAAATAGTCTTCAGAAAAGCATCATTCAAACACAATACTTGATAACATCTTTGTTTTGTTCATTCGTTGTTTAGAGAAGGTTGGAATGGAATTAAAAAATTCAATTTACTGACACCCATTCAATGGTTGAGTAGATTGGATAAATTAAAAATTTTGACTTCATGAAATTATTATATATATTCGTATGGTCAGGGGGAAAAACGTAGTAGGTACATACTTTCCTCACTAGAAAAGAGTCGTCAAGTAAAATTAAAACTATATGCTTGCCAGTTGAGTAGCTTTGTCAATAAATAAATAGAATAAGAATAAAGTTACATGAAAATACTATATAAATTATATTTTTTTTATTTACTATTGCTATCTAGTCATGAGACTAATGAGCAAATTTTATCGAACCCAACCAACTTAATATATAAATTATGATGAACAGAATTCATACACATTCTTCTGCCAAACCATGTCCGCTGTAGACAAAGCAAGTCTGACTCAATAAGTTAATCTTCACAGAACCAATCTGATCGGCAACACTAATCTGATTTGCTTGTATTTTGATTTCAATTCTTTCACCTCCTTTTTATTGCCTTCGATAATGATCTATTTCTAAATAATTTTCTATCTAGTTTCATGCTTCTATAGAATTCCAGGAGGAGTGAAGCTCCATAATATCATCTTCCACTACCTCTTCATCTCACACAGATTAAAAACTCCAACCCTCTCACAAATATCAAACAAAAATCCCCGATTTCCCGATGGCCCAAATCCATTCCCAGGATAAATCAGGAGCTTCGCTCGGTATTCGTCGAATGAAATATCTGACAAAGCTTTTATTCCATTAGGAAATAATTAGGATCTATTAAGAGCTGGTAGGACGTGTGGAGGAAGTTAGTCCCCGATGTCCTCAGGGAATCCCCTATACTGAGATACTGGATGAGGGTTTGATAAAGGGTGGTAAGGGATGATGACCAAACTAGAAGGGTTAAGAGACCTGGGGACTGAACGGTTACAAAGGGTTCAACAGTCATGAATAAATGCGCCGTAAATTCATCAACAGTTTTGCACCCACTATCATCTGTTTCAAGATGTGAATGAATAATAAATCGGCAACAATACGTGTTGATAATATAGTGTTGTTCAAGACAAAGGAGGGGAATTAATGTGAATCATCTTATGAATGTTAGTTGATCTATGGTGACACATGAGGTTCAACTATTTTTTGAAAAAAATATTCATTTAGTAACTAGTAGCAGACTTAATTTCAAATCCCTAGTTTTATGGAAAGTATCTATCACTGGAAAACTTCAGATTTTTTTCAATGTTAGGAATTGAGTTGGACAGGTTGAGTACAAAGGATGAGAAAAAATGGAATTGATGGCATACATGGAGACAGAATAAAAAAACAAGTCTTTTCTACAGGAATGAGTTGAGGTAACTTCATTCAATAAATAGGGAATAGAGGTTGCAAATAGAAAAAAAAACAAGTCTTTACTACAGGAATGAGTGGAGGTAACTTCATTCAATAAATAGGGAATAGAGGTTGCAAATTAATGATTACGTTGAGAATAATGAATTATTATGAACATATAAATTGTTCTTGTATACATTGTACAGTAGATCTTTACAATATCCTTTGGAATCAGCAAAATACCCACACAATATACTCAACGTCAAAATTGTCATCGATTACCCTGAACGAATTCAATAATTATTGCTCTTAGAAGAAGTCTCCCAAAATGAGTCTAAACAAGGATTGTCGCCTGATAAACTACTGCTACTACAAACAATACAGAAATGTAAAACTGGTTGCGTTATTCCAGGCGCTAATTCTTTGCACTCATTCTTTTCTTCTTCTTTCTTCTCTCTCCTAGACACGTGTAGTGTCATTCTTCTTCTCCTAGTGCGTCTCCTATCGGAGGATCGCTATCAGCACAGCAATCCGGATCTTATTCACTGTCGCCGCTCGAAACAAGTCTTTGCTGCTGCAGTCAAACCAATCCCTCAAATTTTTAAGCCAGGAAACACGTCGCCTTCCAACAATCCTTTTATTCAAGCATAAATGTATAGTTTTTCCACACTGAATACTTCAATGCCTTCGATTGGTGAAAATTATATTTGCATATTGTAATATTCTAATTTATCATCATTTAAGGTGAAAATCATATTTGCATATTGTAATATTTCAATTTATCATCATTTTTGATAAATTAATAATAATTTGTTGAAAAATTTATTTACCTGTAGCCCTAGGATTCTTCCCAAAATGAATTTAAAACCCTTATAATTCTCCCCAGAATTATAATTTTAACCTCCATAAGACTTTTCACTCTAAAAATTCCAATGTCTTCTTCTTTCATGATGGCATTTATTCTATTCAAACAATATAATATGATGAAAATCATATTCTCATATTCACATTTTTAGCATCATTCTTGCATAAAAGGTTATACTTTCTACTCTAAAAATTCCAATGTCTTTTTTCATGATGGCATTCATTCTATTCGAACAATATAATATTTTCTCGTTGTCATATACATATTTATGATCCCTCTGATTCAATATTGTGTAAATCCTGTGATAATACTTAATCAATACATTGTGCCTTGTGTTGTAAGGAACGTCTGTCTTCCTCTACCTTCTGGGATACTAGGGTAAGATATATGATAAATGATATAAAATATGAAATATTATAAAATATATGATATAAAATGATATATTTCTTAATTCGTCTCTCATTTTTGAAGCAATCTTATAATAAGGTGTGATATCACTGGGAAATCTCTTTGTCAATTCTTCAATAAAAAACTTGAAGTTATGAACAATAAGTAGTTCAAAAAAAGAAAAGGTTGAAAAAAGAGATCAAGAAATCATGGAATAATATTGTTCCCAGCTTATGATCTCAACTTGAGAAGTCCGGTCCCACGAGATGTCAAATTATCACTTGATATAAAGTGAATAATGAACATAAAGATCAGCTGAAATAGATATTCAATCAGTCAAATTATAACTTGATATAAGGTGGTTAATGGACATAAAGGTCAGCTGAAATAGATATTCATCAATTAAACAATTTTCAAACTGTTGAGTTAAAGCTTGAGAGAATAGTTCCATCCTCTACTGTGATATTATCGTGTTTGTAGGGCATTTTCAGCACGGACCCTCTGAAATTTGAATTGACAAATCCAACAGGGAACGTAGTTCGGTCAGATAACAAGTGTGTGAGTCTGCGCATGCGCATTGCTGACACTCTGTAATGGAATCTCGTTTTGCAATTAGTGTGCATCTGATTCTAATCTGGCTTGTCGACATTCGGACTGCCCCCCGGGGCACCCCCGGCCACCCTTTTGCACGCACTCGAATACCCCCTGGAACCCCCTCGAATATCCTGCTACACAATCCAAAACAAGAACATCCAATGGAGATGCTAAATGCTTCCTCTCTCATAGTCCACTGTGTATTTACAGCTTCAATTCCATCAGAATTATTGGTATAGAGGATTTTTACAGCACAGTATTCTTTTATTATTATTGAAGAAATATTGTATTATATGAACATTATTGGAATTGGAATCCTGAGAATTTGACTCTATCATTTCAATCGAAAACTTGATCCAATTCCATTACACAATTAGATTTCAGTTCTTTCAGCTTTAATTGTATGATAATTGACATATAGGACTACGGATTTTTATGGTATAGTATTTTTGTATTCATGAAGCATTTTTGAAATCTTGAATATTTGATTCTATAATTTTGAACGAAAACTTGATCCAATACCATAATATCATTAGATTTTAGTTCTTTAAGCTTCAATTGTATGAAAATTGGCATATATTTAGTAGCAGAGTATTTTTGTGTTCATCAAACAAATGCTGGAAAATATATTCATTGAAATGCTTTTAATTTTGTTCCATCATTTCGATCAAACATTCTATCTTATTCCATAATATCACTCTAGTTCTTCATTTTTTTATAAAGTTGTGTTGATTGCCCTATCTGAAAATAGTTTATTGGAACAATCAAGTAAGATGGACTCAATTGAATTAGATTCCAGTTTAAATACAGTTCAAATTCCAGTTTAAATATAGTTAAAATTCCCCTTTGAATACACTTCAAATTCCCCTTAAATACAGTACAAATTCCCCTTAAAATACATTTGAAACCCCCTTTAAATACAGTTAAAATTCCAGTTTAAATATAGTTAAAATTCCCCTTTAAATACAGTTCAAATTCCCCTTCAAATACAGTTCAAATTCCCCTTTAAATACAGTTGAAACCCCCCTTTAAATACAGTTCAAATTCCAGTTTAAATACAGTTTGAATTCCAGTTCTCCCATTCGATTGTACTGTATTCTAGTCTTAAATAACTCAGCTGTCCCAACAAGCATGGTCTCTGTTCCACTCCAATTTATCTATCTCAAATTCAGAACTGCTAGTAACGTTAATGAGAAAGATTTTCTGGATATTGTCCAAGATTTGTCTTGCCTAGTTGAGTAAGTCACTCTATTACACAAGATGGACTTATTGCCCAGTCCTTGATCAAAGCACAATATCGCGAGGCTGTAGAGCTAAATTGTTTAATTTATTCTCTATTTCTGCCACTTCAAATCTGAGTTGAAATAACAACAGGATAAATACACTTGTTAGATCACAGGACTGGATTAGGCTCACTTTAATGCTCTTCATTGGATTCCATTTATCTCAGAACTTATTTGTAGTTGTAGGTATAGTAATTGTATGTGATTGTATGTATAGCAGAATATACATGATGTGGATTATAGGATTGCTTAGAAAATTTTTAAAAGGTTGAATATCTGAATTATCATCAAGTTTCTTCCACTAGAACCTTTAAAAAGGCAGTACCGTAGCCTATTTGTTTGATATAATCAACTCACAGTAAATTTTCCCTCAGAGATCAAATAATAACTTGGGGTTCCTACTGAGATTTATTCTGAAATTTTACATTCTGAATTTCTGAGATATTTTCCTTGTTCCAAGCTTCCCAATGGAAAAATTAATAGATCCAAAAGAAGGTTGAATAATTCAGTGAACTTCTTACAAATCACTTACTTTGTTTATTCATTTATTGACATATAACAATACACAAATCAAATACATGATTAAATAGGACCAATTAGCAATCAATTTGCTTCTTAATTCACTTGAAAAATGTTCTCTACTAGGCCTATGATTAGTTCGGAAAATCCTTAACATTTTAGACATGTTTATGATGCATATTATCAGCTGTTTCTAGCTAATTTTGATTCCGGCTTTACAGTTTTCACTGTTAAATTTCAGGACTAGCATAGATTTTCGAATTTCGAGATTGCAGTCCACAGTACCCTCTCAAAATCACCCTTTACCCCTTTTTCCAACGTCTACACTATTTTAGACCTCTAATGCATATTATGAGGTGTTTCTAGCCAATTTTGATCCTGGCTTCACAGTTTTCACTGTAAAATTTCATGACTAGGACCAATTAGCAATCAATTTGCTTCTTAATTCACTTGAAAAATGTTCTCCTCTTGTTCTCTACTAGGCCTATGATTAGTTCGGAAATCCTTAACATTTTAGACATGTTTATGATGCATATTATCAGGTGTTTCTAGCTAATTTTGATCCTGGCTTTACAGTTTTCTCTGTAAAATTCATGACTAGGACCAATTAGCAATCAATTTGCTTCTTAATTCACTTGAAAAATGTTCTCCTCTTGTTCTCTACTAGGCCTATGATTAGTTCGGAAATCCTTAACATTTTAGACATGTTTATGATGCATATTATCAGGTGTTTCTAGCTAATTTTGATCCTGGCTTTACAGTTTTCTCTGTAAAATTTCATGACTAGCATAGATTTCCGATTTTCAAGATTGCAGTCCACAGTTCCCTCTCAAAATCACCCTTTGCCCCTTTTTCCCACGTCTACAGTATTGATTTTCTTGTACATTATCCTGTTTTTAGTGGATAACATCAGGATGCAGTCATATTACTCTTTTTAGCCGTTTTCCGAATGCACTTCCGTGTTAGTTCAAATAGAAATCCGACAGATAGAGCCTGCGTGATGTGAGTGACGTTAAGGGTAGATTTTGATGGGGTGCGGAGCGAGGTGAGGAGGCTTTTGTGAACGTAGATTAGGAGGAGTGGCATGATCTCCCCAAGTCAACCCCCTCATTTATCAAAGCCACCGTCAACAGCTATGGCTTCCTTAAATCATAATGGCCGTAAACTTCTGTTCGACTGACGTACAATGTCTGGGTTATCACAAGTTTCGATAACGCTGCTAATGTTGCAGCTTTTGTCTGAGCGTCTAGCTTCAAATTCAGTCTGATTCAGTTGGGGAACGCATGTCCTACGATATGGAAACCTTCGTTGTGCTAGGATAGAATTATCATGAAGTGAAGATACCTTGATTATTTGTCTCTGGAATTATTCAGTAGGCAAGAGTATTTTACATAGTGATATAATTAGGCTAACCCATTAACCTACTGTGTTGATATACCCTATCTGTTTTCTATTATCATGCCTAATGGGAGAGCTCTCCATTCATTATTCTGTCATTCATTGAACCATCTCATCTGATAGAACATGCTTCAAAATTCATATATATTATAGTTATACACCCACTGGTGACTGTATCTTCCATCCTGTTTCCTTATACTTCTACCATTCACTTATATCCTCCAAATTTCAGTGCATATACTCTTCGTCGAATTCAAGTCAAAAGTCAAATAGGTTAATCATTACAACTATAAAAAATTCCATCGTTTTGTTGGTGATACTTTCAACTTTGAAAAGTAAACTGGATAATCTATTGATAAAAGTTATTATGTCTATTCATGTCTATTTTAGATTCTGTTATCTCAGGTTACGTTTTGGTAGAGAGTTAGTGGGAAGGATACTTTGGATATTCTATCCGAAGAATGGAGATTGATATGTCCAAAGCTCCGCCAATTTATGTAGATGCATAACAATATTATCTATTTCATCTATAGTTATTACAAATCGCTTTTTTTATATCATATTCAGTTAAATAATTATTTTTTTAGTCTATATTATGTAAATTAATCTATAATTCTGCTGTATTGTAAGCTATTGTATATGAGTGTATAAGCCAGTATTATATTGTGATCTACATGAATACAGTACTCAATCAATCAATCAGTCACATTGACACTTTTGGCTATGAATTTGATTTATTGTTTCTTTATTGATTCATACAATAAGTACATCATCAAAACGATAGGGAGAGGAAAAATAAGGTAACCTTGTGCTATTCCTCTCCCAACAAATTCAGATAAGGTTACACATAGTCCAAGATAATCATTATTTTATCATATTTGATTGATTACAATGCTTATTTGTTTCTAAGGTTGGAAATAAAAATGCATTCAGCCTTATAAATGCATTCAGCCAATAAAAATAGCCTCAGTACAGCTGATGATGCGTTGATAAACGTGAAACCATGGTACTGTTTTAAAGTTTTTAATAAATAATATTTTAGTGAAATTTGACAATATCCTTGTTTTCTTATTAAAAATGCATTCATTGAATTAATTCATCATTCATGAGATGATAATTTCCATTATCTAGCCTTAATCTACACTAAATAATCCCTGCATATTTATTTATCTATTTAGGCCTATTTGATAATGTGACAATAGTCACTAGGGTTAGGCCACTACCTCCGTAAACAAAGCCGTAGTGCATTCGTGTGACGTCAGCACATGTAGGGCTCCTACACCAATAAAAACGTTAGCTGATATACATCAGCTGAAATAAACAAATCGTTATTGGTGTAGGAGCCCTACCTGTGCTGACGTCACACGAATGCACTACGGCTTTGTTTACGGAGGTAGTGGTTAGGCCTATTGAAACAAAACTCAACCATCAATGCAAAAACATACAAAATGATCAACAATATAACCTCTAAAGATGGAAATAAAATGGAATTTGCATTTTTTCAAATGCTAATTAATGAATTAGGATTTTTGTTGCATTTGTTCAAATGCTAATTAATAATAGTTATTTTAAATCATGAATTGGGATTTTTGTTTAATAATAATTATTTAATAAATAATATAGCCTCTGTTTCGATTGAACTATAAACCTGTTTCCTTGTAAATATTATTTCAAGAACGCCTATATGAATTTCGAACGTGTATGAACAAAATTCTCCTGAAATTCTGTGGAGGATCGTGGATGTGAAAATCCCGGGGGATTGAGCCAGGAAAGGGAGGCGAACCGTAGAATATGACATCCCGCCGCTTTATTTATAGGCCCATATTAAATGTGGGATTTCAACCAGCGTACAACGGTGAGTAAGCGAGAACGGAATCAGGCCCGATCCTATCAATGAGCGTGTTAAAAACGCGCCGCGTAGTTAGTCAACTGTGGTCGCTTGCAGCAATAATTTGCCGATTTCTCACCCGACTGAGTTCTGCTAGTTGATATTCCACATGCCAGCGGATCGAAACATGCTGAATGCTCATTGGTCGATTCCTACTTTCGGCGGGATTTGCGAAAACATCAACTTACCACCCGAACCGAACCACGATCCCCCAACGAATGTGTTCGGTCCCCATGTGCAAAATTAAAAAATTCCCTACCGCCAAAAATTTGCACCCCCCATAACATGACAAGTGATACAACCAACGCTATTTTAAATTTCAATTTTGACCAGAACAAATCTCAGTGCGGGTACAAGACTGATCCGAAGCGCGATCCACCAAGCGATTGTATTCGGTCCCCATGTGCAAAATTAAAAATTTCCCTGCCGCCAAAAATTCGCACACCCCAAAACATGACATGTGATATTACCAACGCAATTTTAAATGGGAGTGGACCCTAAAAATCTCAGTACGGCTACAAGATTATTAAAACTTGAATATCAGTTATGAGTGATTCAATAAATTATCGTTACATAGGCCATGATACAAAGTAATATAATTATGTTTGTGTTTAGGTTTAGATAGTAAGTTACAACAGAGGCGGATAATAATAGTATCTTCAACTGTATATTTTTTTATAGTTATTTATTTATTCGTGGATACAATAACAAACATATAAATATGTAATATTATCTTCAACTGTATCTTTTCTCTATGGTTATTTATTTAATTATTTATTCGTGGATACAATCACAAATCATACGAATATGATTGGGAAGGAACAACAGGCTTGGCCCAAAACTATTCCATTCCCGAATTTCAAAAATGATTAACATGTCAAAAAAGTAGGTTATGTTTCTACTTTTATGGATCGATGTAGGCTAGCTGATATCAATTTATATAATAATAATAATTTTTATTTCCATTAAGATGTGTACAAAAGAACAAAAAAAAAACAAAATTATATAAAATAATATTAATTACACTGCCTGTAACTATCAACTCATGAAACAGCCTATTCGGTGAAATGAGTTCATAATTTGTGATCAATCTGAATTTGTATTTTTATCATTCCTCAATAAAAACCTCATTTAGATTATATTTATCAAAATTAGGGAGAGAAACAGATTGGGTTCATCCTGTTAATTCTCTCCCAATCATCAATTTGATGTTGTAATTATGGAATGTAATGAAAAGATAATCGATAAGTTGAAGAAAACTGAGGCTGAAATCATTCCAATCCTCAAGAACTTGTCTTGAAACTTCTATACAGTTTGATGTAACTGTGATTCAACTCACAATCTGATGTTGTGATTGTAAAATGGAATAAATAGATAAATCGATAAGTTGAAGATAACTGAGGCTGAAATGATTCCAAACCTCAAGAACTTGACTTGAAACTTCCATACAGTTTCGACCTTTGAACGCACTACAAACTCAATTCAAATTACAAGAATTTAATCCTAATTTCATGCGTGGAAACCTGACTTGAAGCTTCCATGCAGCTTTGTGCTCTAAACGCTCTTCAAACTCAATTACAATGAATCCATTCTTAATCATGCAAGGACAGTGATAAAAATATCGATAGAAGTTATTAAAATTTGAGTGAGCTCATGAAAAAATTAAAAGTAATTTAACTAATTCTTTTTCTCTTAATCGAGTTCACATGTAGCATTTTATTATTCAGAGATAAGAATCTTTGTCAAAAGCATTTGCCACATGTCATAGTAACGGCTCGTGTCATAATTATTCCATGTTGTATTCATATCATAATAAATTATTCTATGTTGATTGTGCTGTTGTCATAATTTCATGTTATGCTCATGTTGTGGGTAAAGGAGAGTTCCACGCTTTTTCAAGCCTATGTTGCAAATCCCACACCAACATGGCGTGTCCTACCTTTCTTCAGACAGCAATGCCAACATTATCAGAGTTGAAAGTGAGTTATTAAATAATGAGTTAAAAGTTGAACTTGAACTGATAGGCTTTCGCTCTCGACTGGGACGCTTGCCAACACTGCAATTAGGAAATTAAAAGCGCAAAAACAACCAAGAATGTTTTTCTTCGGATTTCAAATTTTGTTCCGAGTGAATTTCTTGATTCTTTAACGAAGATTAATGAGAGCCTAGTGGAACGAGATAAAGAAAGTTAAGGCGAATTTCGACGAAGTTTGCTGAATCGTCTTGGATGGGGTCGTCACCCTCAAATTAATATAAAGTTTACTCGCTTAATTAGAGACTTGGATAGAGGTTTTGAGATGCTAGAAGACGTTGGAAAATAAGATTTTTCAGATTGATTGTATCCTATTAGTATAAATAGTACAGACTAATAAAATTTACCAGAATATCTCAATTTTGAAACATTTCTAAATGCTAGAAAAACCGCAGTTGAGACCAGTTAGCCAAAAGTGAAGGCATTTTTTCTCTATTCCATTCAATTAAATTCAAAACAAACATTGACTTGTAGTATAGTTAAAAAACGTGATATGGAGTAGCTTTTTTGTGGTTTACTGTTTACAAAGACTTCCATCATAGTATTGCCATAATAAAAATATTTTGATTATTGTTTGGTACTTTCTATTGTCTTTCATTTGATGAAAAGTGTAACTATTGAATTTCAAAATTGTCTTGATGATATAAACATATTATGTTATTCTATTCTTGACAGTTTTACTGTAAATATTATGTTTTCCTACTAGTGTATATACTGTCATATCGTATTCGGCTCATACAGAGTGAGTCATATGTATGGGAACCCTTCAATAAGTTGAAGACTGTTGTAGATATAATAGTGTAACTTTCAGGATAAGTTATTGGTCGAATACTCCACTTTTTGACGTACAGCAGAATTCAACCCCTCACAATGGGGTGACTTAGTGGTTGTAACTCAAATATTTTAAATGTAGACACCCATTGTGTGGTACATCATTTTAAAGGCCTTTTCAAAACAAGAAAGATGTCATCAATAAAAATTTTCAATGACACTTGTATCCAAAATAGCGGCTGATTGAAGTTTCAAGTAAAGACTTGAATACTGTATAATGCCTGTCCACTTCCAGCCGTTGGCTAATATGGTGCCTACTTTCTATACTATAGTGTGGTCCACGTTATAATGGCAGTGAATAAAGATAGAAAATGGCGATACCGATTCTCTTCATTAATTAATTATATTTCTACACTGTCAAAAACATAATTGTCATCGTCGTGGACCTAGAAAAGGATAGTATCACCGGCTTTGTCGAATGATAGACAAGGATAGCAAAACTAAAGTTGATGAAATACTGTCATTATAACGTGGACCTCACTATACCATGATTCTCCCATCAGAGACCTACAGCAGCGATATAGTATTACAAAGGTTACTCAAGTGACTAACTCAGCTTCTCTCCAGTTCTATCATGATCTGAGTTGATATAAAATACATTAGAACTAGTCAAAAAGAAGCTTTTAGTGATAGGTGTTGGTGGTACAAAAATGTGACAATTTTCGCGCCGAATTACAATGGCTCATAACGTGGCTTTGAGGGCTTGGCGCCAAAAATCTACCTCAAAAGCCTCCCGCCTCACACAAAAATAGCATGCAGACGACTGACGGATTGAACTGTCAACCCCCACCCTTCAGCCACCCCTTAGCCCCCCTTCCACCACAAACCAAACATAACTGGAGCATTCATACTCGCCACATCTGCCAGTAAATCAAAAATTCTCTCTGCTCATTAGCATCAAGCAGACATGTAACAGACACTCCACAGACACCTCGCAGACACCTCGCAGACAGTAACATCTATCCACTTATAACTTGACTCCAATTTGGAACAAAAATTACTAAAATTATCATTGGAATAATATTTGTTAGCTCAAATAAAAAATAATATTCAGATTGAGTAGAGCGTTTTTGGTATTCTTCGGTATTTTTCGGTCTAATAATGGAAAATTTGAGAAGCACTATTTCACATATAATAAACTTTCAGTCATTATTGAATAAAAACCATCTTGTTCTATTATTGAATAGTAAGAAGAGAATTGAGAAATATAAGTGAGAAATTGACAAAATTCAGTGCTGTGTGTGGTGCAATACGTAGAACAATAGGGAAGAAAACAAGACAAGCCACTCATATGAAGTTCTACAGAATAATGGCTGTACCAATGATAGCTTATGGAAGTGAAGCCTGGGTGTCAATTAAAAGTCCCGTATCAAAGCAGCCGAAATGAGGTTCCTTCGAGCAGTCAAAGGCTACACTAGGTTGGATTACACAAGAAACGACGTAATAAGAACCGAACTGGATGTAGAGTCTTTATTGCAAATATTGAAGAAAAGTAGAGAAGACTGGTCCAGCCATCTACTTCGTATACCAGCTAATAGACATCCAATTCAAGCTTGGCACTACAAACCCGATGGGAGAAGAGGCGTCGGATGACCGATGAAGAAATGGATGCCGGAACAGGCCAACAGAGCCTAATCCTTGAATGATGATGATGATGAAGGAGAGAATAGATAGTTCTTTGCTCAACAAGTAGTTGGGTGAAAAAAGAGTGAATAGAGGAAAAACAATTGGAGTATGAGCAGAATTAACAGTCATCACTCAATCCATCTTTTTCAGAAAAAGCGAAAAATTGTAGAATTGTTAGAATGAGTGGGAAAGTTTGAGAAAGGAGGAGAAGGGGAAAAAGAGGAAACAAATTCCTCCATAGCTAATAATGTATTCTCAATTTAATTTGGGATAAACTTCGAAAAATTTGGTGATAATGGAACTGAAACAGCTTAGGAACTGTATTATTTAAGTATGAAATTTCATAGAAATCTTTCAAAAGTTTATAAGAATACTCTTGAAATCTCAATAAAATCACTTCAATAACGGATAAACATATTAATACAAATTCACGACATTGAAATATTGAAACATTTTATTATATTGAGACTGATTTGAACCAATAAATAACACTGTAGCACGAAGTTCAATTGGAGATCACCGATAACACGGGTCAATTTTCACAAAAACCGCTGATTACATGATCTATTGAGCTGACATTCTTCTGTAATAATTATTGTAACATGGAAATTTCTCGATACTATTAACCTGTGTTCATTTGAATAATTGATATGTATTAGTCTGCTGTGCTGATATATAAAAATTGTTAGAGAGTTATCCTATGTGAAACTGTGTTTCTCAAATTTCTTATTAAAATAAAATAGTCATTGTAAATATTTTTGTTTTTGTTTTGAATCGAAACTTTGTAACAAGTTCCAAATAGCCTCAATATAAATGGTAGTGGGCATAGCTCTATTATTGACAATAAACGGTTCTCATACCATATTTAGAATACTTGGGCGTGTCTAGCCGCGGCCAATGATAGTCAAGCTCAACCTTCATTGGTCAATAGCGACAAAACCAATCGTAGGGCTTTTGTAGTACTACGAGATATTATATTCTAGTATAATATTATTCTGCTGCTCAATGCTCAAGCTCTCGGTTTACTAAAGATTTATCATGTATCAAACTATTATCGCATATATCTTTATGAATTAGTAATTTTGAGTTTGATATTTTACATCAGAAAATAATTATTAATTTGAAGCATAACTTACACAATCATTTGAATTTACGTGTCCATTCATCTTTGATCTACCACTGTTTGGTCACATACCTGTAAGAGAGGAGAGAGAATTGTTAAAAAAATATTCACAAAACAATAACACTTAGGACAATGAATACTATGATCAAACGTAGATTGATGAGAGTTCTCATTCTCAAATCATTCGAGAATGAATTCAGATTTATTCAGGACCTTTTTCATTCATTCTGCTACTATGTATACCTATGTATTTTTAAAAACACTCAGGCTACTTTTTAACAAATTAATAAAACCAATATAAAAATCTTGTAGCACCCTTTATATTTTTTTATTTAAAGTTTTTTTTTAAAAAGGGTACTAAAAGATTTTTATATTGTTTCTATGTATTTTTGTATATTATTAGCTCTTTGTCAAATTTTAATTGTATATATCTCTTTCCTGTATAGGGCTACTTGTAATATAAATGGAAAGAAAAATAAAAATCCCAGTACCTTTTTTGAATTATTTTATCACAACATGTTTCAACATTGATGCCATTTTCAAGTGAATCACTTGTAATATCTTAAGTGAATCACTTGAAAATTGCATCAATGTTGAAACATGTTGTGATAAAATAATTCAAAAAAGGTACTGGAATTTTTATTTTTCCTTCTATTCAATTGTATGTATGGCGAATAAACTATACGATTTAAATCTGAAATGGTAAATAACTAAATAATTACTGAGAACGATCAATTTTTAGTGTTTTTTGTGCAGTCATGCATGACTTGTGATGCAATCTTTAGATTCTACGATCTATTAGATTATATGAATCTATTGAGATTCAGATGAGTAGAATCATAGCAATACCTACTATTACTAAGTAATAGTAGGTATTGATCATAGCCACCTCTAATACAAGGCCCCGGCCTACGATATTACAACGTCGCAGTGTAGGCCTAGAATCTAATACATGATTGGTGAAAAAAATCAGCTGGTATTTTTTAAAATCTTCTTCACCAATCATGTATTAGATTCTAGGCCTACACTGCGACGTTGCAATATCGTAGGCCGGGGCCTTGTATTAGAGGTGGCTATGGTAGAATGCGTTAGTATTTCAAATACAATAATACTTTTAAAAAAGTATTGACCAACAAATAAATGTATAATTTATAGACAAGTAACAACTTGCAATTAATTCATTGTAACAAAAAGCTCAAAGATATAGTGCATTGTTTATCTATTGAGATTCAATTCCTCCTATAATACCCTAGAAGTAGCTACAATTAGTAGCTTGTGGTTAATTAACTCCAATAAGCCTTGATGAAAGCCAGAGCCCTTCCTACCGTCAATTAAAAGTTGACGAAATTCGTTGAAAACAAGATAACAAGATAACCGAGGATAACTAAGACATAACTAGGAACAGTTATTATTCCGAACTGTGGAACGGAAATTGAGATTACGGAGATTATAGTGGAGAGGAAGGAAGAACTAGAATTCTTGTTAGGGGAATTCCTAGAGGGATTAAAATCATCAACCTAATGTTTGTTTCAGAAGCCTCTTCCTTAGTTTTTGATCAACGGTCGCCTTATTATTAGTTTTGTCTTAATTGGCGCCGATTATTCAATTAGATATCATAAAAAATGGGCTGCACGCCACTTATTACTCCGTAAAGTATATTCAATCCACTCCAATCTAAAATAAAGTAAGATATTATATTTTATCTTCTTCTTCTTCTTCTTCTTCTTCTTCTTCTTCTTCTTCTTCTTCTTCTCTTCTTCTTCTTCTTCTTCTTCTTCTTCATCATCATCTTCTTCTTCTTCTTCTTGAAATGGCACTCATTGACTGACTGACTGACTCACTCACTCACTCACTCACTCGCAGAACTAAAAATCTACCGGACCAAAAACGTTCAAATTTGGTAGGTATGTTCAGTTGGCCCTTTAGAGGCGCACCAAGAAATCTTTTGGCAATATTTTAACTCTAAGGGTGGTTTTTACGGGTTTAAAGTTCGTCTTTTAGCATGTATGTTCTTCTTATTCTCTTAATTTATAATTGAAAAATGTCCATATGTTATATACAACTATAATCTAGAGAGCGTACCTCTTCGAAACTGTTGTTAACTGGTAACTAAATTAATAATTTTGTCAGGTTGGCATTAAGTTGAGTTGACCATGTTAGCTTGGCACCAAGTTGAAGATTGAAATGCATTTATCGCGGAGAATTTGATTGGGCACTGCTACTTTAATAAGAGCTATTCCTGGGAATATTATATTACTAGCCGTCAGGCTAGCTTCGCTCCTTTCAGCCAGACGTTTAGTCTGGACCCCCGATTGGATCGTCCTAACATATGATAAAAATGCTCAAATGAAAAATCTGCTGATCTCATTCTTGGACGATCCAGTCAGGGGTCCAGGGGGCGGTGCCCCCCTTGCTGGACGGATATGGCGAGTGAAGCGAGCCTGACGGCTAGTTACTATATAGAAAAATGTATACTGTAGTTCACCGCTTCTCTACTAAAAATAATTCACCCACAGCTCTCATGCAAGTAGCTAGTTCAACTATACGTGTAATTTCTTGTGTTTACAGAGCATCAACACTGTAATTTCGAGCAATAATGGTGTTATTAGACTGCACCCGTGCCTTGCAATTATCTGAAAGAGTAGTGTGTTCTTTAAAATTGGTCTCCGCAGTCTTTGATGAAATTTATCTCTTATTTTCCGCTTGTTACTCTTTCAAGTTTCTGTTACAGATGGTGATATCATCATCAACACCCTATACTAATAATGAGAAATTAGTTTGACGAAATTAGTGTTCGTTCTCTCATTAACATTGAACATTACTAAAAAGATATTTAATTTGTGTTTGAAGCTATTGTCTCTTCAGTTACTTTCCATATGATACTGGATTAAGAGAGAATACATGGAATGATAATCAATCTAGTTTTGATCTATTAAATAATTCATTCATTAACAAATTAACTAGTAGTTCTGTGAACAGAAGACCTCACGCAGTATTCTCATCCACAAGTACCTGATTGAAACTATAGACCTTGTGGAAATAAAGCAATAGACTGGCTTCTCCACACATCTGTGTAATCACTTGTCAGCTGATTTATGATGAATAATTCTATAGTCTGATTTTTACTCTAATATTGGCGTATGAAGGAGGCTCATTTTCCTTTTATATTATCCTTGAGATGCAAAATTTCCAAAAACGTTGTATATACGTCGATGCGCAATTAAAAAAGGAACATACCTGTCAAATTTTATGAAAATCTACTACCGCGTTTCGCCGTAAATGCGCAACATGTAAACATTTAAACATTAATAGAAATGCCAAACCGTCGACTTGAATCTTGGACCTCACTTCGCTCGGTCAATAATTAATTTTGAATTATGGATAATTTATCTATTAAATACCATATTCTATAACTTCTTCTTCTTCTTGTGGTTTCTACCCGTTTAGGATGTTGGCAACCAGCATGGCAAGCCTAACTTTGTCCACAGCCATGCGGAAGAGTTCAGCTGATGTTTTTTCCGGCCACTTTCTAAGGTTATGCAGCCAAGATATTCTTCTCCTTCCAGGACCTCTTTTTCCATCGATTTTTCCTTGGACGATTGTACAATTCTATAACTTATTCAATAGAAATGAAATCATTCATAGATTTCTTATGTAAACGAGAACTTATTGTTGAAATATCATTCATTCATCAACGAAAATTCTAGAAAATGGAACTGAAATCCACATCTATACCACTGCTATGTCCAGCTTATCATGTACAGTTTTGAGTAATGTAATCCCTAAAGTTATGTCTGGTAACCAATAGGAATGTTAAACTAACTATAGTGATGTCCACGTTATAATGACAGTATTTGATCAACTTTGGTTTTGCTATCATTGTCTATCATTTGACAAAGCCGGTGGTACTATCCTTTTCAAGGTCCACAACGATGCCAATTATTTTTTTGACAGTGTAGAAATATAATTAATTAGCATCGCTATTATTTTATCTTTATCCACTACCATTATAACGTGGACCTCACTATAGTTCACCGATTCACAGTGGATAAGTTTTCCTTGAGCCCTTGAGTGCTCATCTTTAGTTTTGATCCAAGACATGAAATTGCTTCGTAAAAATACCATAATTCCCCCCCCCCCCCATTGATTTCTTCTGAATTCCTACGAGTTTCCACATCCTATTATTATTACAAACCGTTAAATTCATATTCTGTTACGATAACTCTTTCTGTGACACTCAAATCTTAACACAAGCTAGAAACTGCTTCTGTATTCTGCAGTGTTTCAGGCAAAATGTAAACAATACAAACGCCAAGAAGGTTCGAATCCGGAAAAGGAATAGGAATATAGCTTGAGGATGACAGGAAACAACTCGGAGAGAGAGAGATGAAGTAAAAAAAGGATAAAGAGTGGGACAGGGATAGCAAGAGAGAGAGTGACGGAGAGTGCTCATCTCTAGTTTTGACACAACACATGGATTTTTTTTTATAAAAATACCACAATATTCTTCCCATTGATTTCTTCTCAATTCCTATGAGTTTCTACATCTATGATTATCACAAACCGTTATATTTATATCCTTCTAAAATGACTTATTCTGTGACACTCAAATCTTAACACAAGCTAAAGACTGCTTCTGTATTCTGCAGTTTTTCAGGCAAAATGTAAACAATACAAACGCCAAGAACGTTCGAATCCGGAAAAGGAATAGGAATAGCTGGAGGATGACAGGAAACAACACGGAGAGAGAGATGAAAAACAAAAAAGAATAAGGAGAGAGAGTGGGACAGGGATAGCGAGAGTAAGAGAGAGTAACGGAGAGTGTCTATGTGAGGAAGATATCAATTCGTGGAGTTTTGGAGAAGCTGCGAAATTCGGTCGAGTTGTGCTTTCATCTCTCAGGCTGTGTCACCCACACAAGCATGGACAGGATTGTTAGAGCGTTTTCACAGGGCCAGTGGCTGGTGTGTGGGTGACGTTCAAAGGGAGAAAGAGAGAAAGAAACTGGAAAAGAGAGAGAGACAATCCACAAAAGGGAAGGGTTGTAAGGGATAAATCAATGCGCGCGAATCTCCTACAAACGTTTTCGGCTAACTGAATGAACGGACACGAGCGCACATACAACAATCAGCACGCTCCAGCTTTATGAGCGCCGATAAAACATTCTCCTTCGAATCAATTATTTTGTACGTCGATGAATTATTACGATCTCTTTCTGTTATTCTTCATTTCGCTCACAATTGCAATGTTTACATCGTAAATTTCACCCGGCAAGAGAATTTGATTTGTCATTACAACTCACTGTTAATGGTATTGTTTGAGCACTGACGAATTCATTAGGAGTTTTCCAACCCTTTTTACAACACCCTTCTCTTACTTTAAAGACAGTTTCAATAAAGCAGTTATATATCATCTATACTATCACATATCTATACTATCATCTATACAGTTATATATCACAAGGACTATCTTATTATTTTATCTGCCAATGTTATTACATTAGTGCCATTTGCATTGTAAATGTATAAAAAAATGAATATACTAAGCCTAATTATCATTAGCTGGTCAGTAAACAATTATCATTTTTCCTCTTCCATTAAACTGGGGTACACAAAATCAGGCACAATTTTTGGGGGGGGGGGAGCGTTCCAAAAAGGTGAGCAGTATTAACAATGACTACTGACGAAATTTTCTTAAAAGGGGTTGAAGCTGATTTTTTTTCTAGATATAGGGGGGGTGCGTCCATGGTCACCACTACGTTATAATAATCTGGAATAGCCTACTTCATCAAAATATGTTTTTTTGGAGAGAGAGCTAGATACTTGTTAATTTTTACTGAATTATTATTTTTCCCTCTTCCATTAAACTGGGGTACAAAAAATCAGGCACAAATCTTGGGGGGGGGATGCGTTCCAAAAAGGTCAGCAGTATTTACAATGATTACTGACAAAATTTTCTTAAAAGGGTTTGAAGCTGATTTTCTTCTATATTTAGGGGGGGGGGGTGCTTCCATGGTCACCACTACGTTATAATAATCTGGAGGAGCCTACTTCATCAAAATATGTTTTTTAGAGCGACCTAGATACTCATTAATTTGTACTGAACTCTCCGGCATTGAAAAATTAAAAATAAATGGGAAACGAACATTACATTGACATGAAATTAATTAGAGCTAGATATAAGAATTTATTGATAGAATCATGCGAATTTAAATCCACAATATAGTATTAGTTCATAAAATAATATGAATACACTAACATATGATCAAAATAAGAATCTTCTAGCAGTATTTATTTATTTATTTCATATCACTTGAAAATGGCATCAATGTCCGGAACATGTTGTGATTAAATATTTCGAAAAAGGGTACTGAGATTTTCATTTTCTTTCTATTTCTAGATATAAGAGTATGCATTGAATGCGAATGACAAAGATAAGGAATTATTGAATAAGGATGCATTGGTACTCAATGTACTTGGAATGCCAAAAATAGGAGGCCATTGAAGGAGGTATTGGTCGATCACACTAAGTTTCTCAAGCAAACAAAACATTCCAATTTCAAGTCATGAGAGTCCAAATGAGGTCCTTATTAAGAAATTCATCTAGTGGTATATTTCAAGCTTGATTAGAAACTATGGAAGAGTTGTGTTTTAATGATGGATAGTGCGAAGAGAGTAAGTGTGAGAGAGTAGGCACAAGAGAGTAGTAAGAGAAGAGAGAAAAGATGATGGATAGTGCGAAGAGAGTAAGTGTGAGAGAGTAGGCTAAGAGAAGAAAGAAAAGAGAGACAAAAGAAAGAGAAAAGAGAGAGAGGATGATACGAGCAAGAAGTAGAATAGGTTTCACCGTGAAGAGCGTCAGCTTAATTCGATTCCAACTTTCGTCTCACAAACTTTGTTTGGAAGTTAATTTTAAGATTGATTATGTAGCAAAGTTGGTGTGAAAGATGATCCGGGGAAATCGTTTATCGTTGTTGCTGGAAGATTAATAACTCTGCCAGACTTCGGCTCGAGTCTGATCTGCTTTGAGGTATAATTGATGGCCTCGCCGATAATTTGATGCAAGATTTCTGCTTACGGTGGCGCCGGTAGGTTTCAGGGGGCTCTACGCGAGAAGCATACAAACAAATTACAAATCCACGAAAATCGGTAATCATCAGAGGAAAACAAACTGTTTTATGATTGGAGAATCATACCTAGATTAATAGAATCTGAATGTGAGTTTCAGAATAAGTTTCCTGAGTAAACCATTATCTGTAGACAATATTAACCTACTAATTAGTAAATTAGCCTATCAATATTAGTATTCCATAATCAATATTCTGAAGATTTAGAATAAACATTATTGTATGACTTGTTCTCAACTGATATTTTTGGTTTGAATTATGAATAATAATCGCAAAAATACTATTCATAAAATAATATAGATAGATCTTTGTTATGTATGACAAGAAGTAATATTTTATACAGTATTTGTTTCAATTCATCTATCTGAATTCCAATAGCTTTCATAGTTGATCAAAAATACAATTGACCGATTAAAAAATATAAGTTATTAAATTGACCCTGTATGAATCTTAAATATCTGAGTATTAGGCCTAAACAATAGAAGATTATTTTAATTTTCGGAACGAAATTTTTCAAATTAATATTTAATTTATTTTACAGTTTTGAGTGCTAAGTGGAAGGAATTTTGTTATTAATTCGGATCCTCATCTTTCTAAATTAAAAATTATTGTTTCAAGTGTTTGTGTTTTGTTTCAATGTGGCAGTTAGTGAAGAATTGAAAAGTCGCACATAACCTTCATTTGGACAATTTTTTTATGAAATTGGGATGAAAAGAAGTTTTGGACTGTAGTCTGTATGTTTGTCCTCAAGTTGATTGTAAACAATGAATAAATAAATATTGAATAGAATTGAAGATATGCATTGAATGAATGAAGAGGATAAACTAACAGGAATTAAGAGAATTGAACGAGACTGGACTTCAATTTCTAGTTCAACCACATGTTATTCCAAAACATAAGGGTGGGAGTCCAGAGTATATGATGGGAGTGTACATTCATTTTAATTTTAGAGAATCATTTATTGGGAGAGCAGAGTTTAGAGTTACGAACTCATACTAGTAAAATGATTCTCTATAAACAAAATGAATATACACTCCCACCGTGAACTCTGGACTCTTACTCTAATATTCCTTCCTAGTCCATCCAATTGCAGCATCTGCCTTTTGTCAATAGTTATTACTCTCTGTGAGAATCAACAGCTCTGGATAAACACTCATTTACCTAAGAATGGACATAGCATGGCTGCTATCACAAAGATTGAGGGATTAGTGACGTTCTGGTTGGGATAAGTGTGTTTGTTTCAGTCGATAATCCACTTTTCAACTTGAGACTGATAAATAGACGAGCCTACAGTTGACAAAGAAAGGACCAGCCCAGTTTTGGAAAGCAGCCATTGCGATCTAGGACGCATTTCTGTTCAGAGTTAGTGTTGATGTGAGTTTGTGTGTGTGTGTGTGTGAGTGAAGAGGGCCTTATCCAAACAAAACGCCGACTTTGGTGGCAGATGCCTTACCCCTCTGACACTTCTCAACTACCCCCTCCACTCTGACAGTCAGGCACCAGTTCAAATAATAACAACAGGCTACACCCTTCTTTGCAACGTCAAAGGGTCCTCGTGTTTGATGGGTCGTTGCATGGCTTCCAGCAGGAGTTGACTACTGCTTGTTCAGCCCCAAGTTTGTGTAAGAATGAAGGCTGAGGAGAATTGTTGTCAATTGGGCACAAATTACTTGTGAGAATGGTTGAAGTAGGGAGATAGGACAATCGAGTTTTGAAAATGAGTATTACTTCCATAGATTGGAAATTTGTTTTATGCATTTATAACGATTTAAAAAGAAAAAATACTTATGTATTAGAACAGTAATATATTGAACACTGTATTCTGATTATATAGTAGAATTCTTATGAAAATTGAATTGAATTTTATTGTCAAAAACCACATACAAATACTTGTACAATACAATCACTATAGTATGCAATATACAATTACCTACAAATAGACATTGATTGTAACTTGCACAACAATAATTATCAATGTAATATTCGGCACTGCCAACACAACATCCCTTGTGTGTTGGCAGTGAGTTGCGGTCAACTCATTCTGCTTCAATTCTAGCCTAGTAAGAAGAGGTATACAGATTAAACTAAATAGAGCTAAAGAAAGTATTACACCAACATACAAAAGTCTCGAAGGCTAAGAAAAAAATCTCATAAGCTTAAGAATAGTACATACTATATGACAAAGTAGTATCCAATTAACCACTGTGACGTCATGAAGTGAATCTTTCACAAAGGGAATAGATAAAATAATACAATAAAAGAAAATCCTGTGAGATGATATGGGAACATTTACAATTCCTGGTTCAAGAACGTGGAAATAGAAAAACCATTGCTCAATGTTTTAAAATAAAGCAGAATAGAAGATACAACATAGTTATTGTGCTGCTATAGTTTTTGTGACAATAACAATTGAAACACAGTAGAAGCAAGAGTTCATACTTAGTGAAGGTGCAAACAAGTTGCGCAGCCAGGATTTTGAAATGTGGTGGGGGGGGGTTGACCAAAAATTTTGGGCCCCTATAGACTTCACCTAGTGGAATTTGTTGAGGAGGGGTTGTTAACTTGGGCCTCTTTTTCGGGCTCAACGACGGAAGCTATATCTTATAATGTGAAAGGAGCTTTCAATATTATTCCAGCAAATGAGGAATCTCAAAAAATACTAGATATATGAGTAAATACTATGGAAATATAGATATATATATATTGAATTTTAACTTCATTTTAATGATCGATTGATTATTATGTGAGAATCTGAAAGGGAGTACATGCTTAAAAACTGAACGATAAGTAAGTTATAACTTTTTGAATGAAAAAGACTAAGAAATTGTCAAAAGACCACAGATTTATTGATATTTAGAAAGAACGGTTCCGGTTATTACACCATTGTCAATCTCTAAGTGGCTTCAGAGATTGACAATAATGTAATAACCGAAACCGGTCTTTCTAAATATCAATAAATCTGTGGTTTTTTGACAATCTCTTAGTCTTTTTCATTCAATATGAATAATTACCACAATATCAACTTCTCAACTACACAAAAAGTTATAACTTTTTCTTAAATTGTGAATCAATATTTAAATATATTCTAGTTCAGATATCTCAATTCTGACGAATTATGTAGCCTACTTGAAGCTTGAATCTCTCCGTATTTTACATGATTATTCAATTAAATGAGAATTTAAAGTTGAAACATTCTATAACATGGTTAACAATGAATTAATGAACGATCAGTAATTGGAAATCGCAAAGAGAAGTGAGTATTTAACAATAATATTATTGAATACCAGCTTAATGTCTACAACTGCAAACAATTCTATGTGTTTCTCAAGTTCAATGTCTGAGTCTTAAGGAAGAATAGCATACCAAACGCCACTCAATCGAGCAAACAATTTATTTATTTTCTTTGTCATGTAACCCATGTTAGAGGTATTCATTAAAAATATTGCAATGTTCAACTTATTCATTCTCATCAATAGGAAATTACATTAATATAATAAAAACAAGGTATTTATTGAATATATTGCAATGTTTATCTTATTTATTCACATCAATAGGAAATTACACTGACACAATGGAGGCTTGCAAAATAGCAAACATCTTTGAAGATAGTATGGCTTCACACACTAAAGATGCCACAGATCACAACATCCACAAGTTGTTTATTCTCATTTAACGAGATGCGTGCAAGCTTGTCTCATTGCATCGGTGTCGTTTAATAGATGAGCGGTTAAGCGAAAGGGTTAAACGCCGTCTAAGAAAGAGGGAGGGCCCTTAACCCTCCCTTAATTGCACTCAAGGGGTTCTCCTTGCCTGACCCCTTTCTACTGAATAATAACCGTGTGTTGTTGATTCTTCTGACCATCAACAGACAGCCGTCTCATGAAGGACACCGGCTTCTCTCAATTGAGATCTCTCTCTCAATTGCCGGTTCCTAATTGAAAGATTACTCTATCAGAGAGAGAAAGTGAGGGATAGGGGCTTGGAGATGGATTGCTGGATTGTCGGTTGGCTGTGATTCTGGGCGGTGTCAAAGTTTTTAGTGCATCATGAACCGTAGTCCTCAGGAATAGTTTAAAATTTGACCAAATAGTAGCTTATCGATCACTTTGAATTCATGAATATAATAGAGACACTAAAGCCCGGTTCACAAAAGGCGGTTAGATTTTAATCTTAGTTTTAATGTTTATTTTGGACTAAAATTTTATAAAAATTACACACGTGAAATTCTAACCTTATCTTTGAATTTATCACCTATAAATTTGTAAGAAAAATAGCACAAGGACTACCTTATTATTTTATCTTTCAATGTTATCATATTAGTGTCATTTGCATTGTAAATAAATAAATAAAATAAATCGTGATTGAATGCCTTGAGAACCAATCACGAAATACTTTTTTGAAAATAAGGATTCTCTGATTGGTACTCATGTTATTTAATCATGATTAAAACTCAACTTGTGCAACCCAGCGTAAATACGCTAAAATCATAGCCAGGCTGATAAATCTTGGAACGTATTTTTTACACTGTGATACAATCAAATATTCTTCATTTGAATAAATAAACAAACAAATACGTTCTATTGAAGCAATTATATCAACAATTGTTTTCTAATTTCCAATTTTTGTTTCCTATAGGCTATTCTGGAAAGTCGTATTGTATGACCAATCGTATCAGATGGAGAACAAGGTACTGCCTTAAATAGAAATTATATGAGACGGAGACATAGAAGTATGAAAAGAGTTCCTGAAAACGATTGAAGAAGATATTGATGTGTATGAATTGTTTGAATTTTAACAGCGACAATATTCCAGAGAAACTGAAACTGAAACTGAAATTTTATTCACAACATGTTTCACAAATAATGTTTTTACAATGCAATTATTGGGGAGAACAGTATCATGATAGAGAGCCATATAAGTCAAATTAACAGTTTGAATTGATTGAATTTTGACAGCGACAATAAATCAATATAAATCACTATGATGTATTCAACAAAAATGGAAATTGTATTTGTTTGGAAGATTTATTTGAGAAATTGTAGAGTTTTCCATAGTGTTCATACAAAATTTCCACCATAAATAGTACAAAATTTTCTATCTACATTAATATAATTGACCGCATGTCATTGTTTATAACATTGGAATATTGAGTATAAATAGTACATCTGCTCAAATAAAACTACCAACGTCTTGAAGTCACCTGAATGAGACGTACTCCAACCTTTTGTTGACTTTCATTGTCCATTTGGAGAGATACCAGAATAATAGCTTTTTGAGTAGCCTACCACCGGCTGCAAGGGAATTGGTTGAGAAAAGGTGTTCATTACTAAAATGAACACCTTTTTAGGTGATGAGACAAATTCATTGAAGTTATGAATGAGACAGGAATATTGGTTCACAAGAGGAAACGATTTATAGCCAGCTGATAGAGAAAAGAGAACTATGAATGGAATAAGAAAAAAAAATGAATGAAATTCGAAACAACAGACACGAGTCACAAGCTGTATAAACAATGGGTTGTCTTATTATGATAATTCTCGTCATCTTGAATGAGTGTCTCAGATGCCCTTCTTCCGGAAATTTGAAAAAGGATGTATTTATTGGAGTGTGAAGTATTGGAATAGTGTGGACTATCCACGGTTTATAGTTGGGGGTAGGTCATGATGAAACCAGATCATCAGTTTTGAAAAATGTGACAATGCACGTTCAGGAAATTGCCAAAGTCATAAATCCCGGTTAACGATTGACATCACCAGTTGTATAACCCTGGTTCAATTTGTAAAAAGCTACTCACCCTATTGCAAAAAGGATGTCAAGAATTTTCACTGAAACATATAATTCATCTATACAGATCGAAGTTTAGCAGTGGCGACAATATTCTTACAAGGAGTGAAATCAGCTATCCCTTACCTATTGTTACTACCCCCTGTATTGGGAATACAGGGGTTACCTTTCCCTATATCAATTGATACAACCATCATGATTGGTTCACTGAGGGAGATTATTGATGCCGAATTAAAGCGAGTCAAACATGTCGAAGTGTGAATTATGGACGTACTGATTTTCTCATTTGAAATGAATTATTGTTAGAGAATAATCGGCAATAGGCTTTGAATCACAGCCTATGACATACATTGTATCCAGAGAACCATAGAATACATTGCCTGCAAAAAAGGAGTAGTAACTCCAGTCTACTACAACGCATTTTATGATACCGATCCATGACTCAATCATTTACATACTATGAATCATTGACATAATTGAAGGCTAATTATGGTTATATGATTTGATGCTTCCTAAAGAAAACCTTTCTATCCATTGCCATCAATATACTTTTATGTGTTATTCATTTGAATCAATTTGCAAGAAGGCTGAGTTTGAATAGTCGATTTTAGAATGGATGCATAGATTTCCGATGAAGGGTGAACATAGGGTGTAGTCAGATTAATAGTGATGTATTGAAAGGCGTGATGTTAAAGGATATAGATGGAAATCAAATTGGTTAACTCAATGTGGTTTTCTTTCATCTAGAATGTCACAATTATCCAATTCATAGTGATTTACTGAAAAGCATGATGTTATAGGATAGAGGGAATTCAAATAGGTTGAACCCAATGTGGTTTTATTTCATCTAGAATCTATAATAGAACTGGAATCAATGAGATGCAATCGGAATTAACCAAGTAAGAAAAATATATATCAGTTATAGTGAATTATTGGAATTTCCCCGACTTATTAGATCGCGGAGATTGGTCTATTTGCATGGATTCATCAATGCTTATTTTTATACTATTAGAAAACTACTTTGTAAACATTATTAAGAACTGAAAATTCCGTGAAGAGAACATCTGCAAGACTTATGCCCCGTTTCACCAACCTTGATCAAATATAGCCTAGCCATGGTCAATTAGACCATAGTCAAAATTTGATCACTCGTTCAAACATACAAATGTTCCACCAACCTCGGGATTGATCAAAATTCCGTCGGTCAAATCTGAACATGACCCATAGCTGTACTTTTATGAAGTTGGCCAACATGTTTGCTGGCTTGCTATTGGCTACATCTGATTTTGATGGATGAAAATTACTGGGATATTGCAATTATTCAAATGCTAATGAATTAATAATTATTATAAAACGAAAATCCGAATTGAATGCGGTAATATAATAAATATGGTAGCACCCCATGATACTTAATATCAGTTTTGCTGCTCATATTCAGAGGATAATTTCATAGAGGAACAATAGTGTAAGTAGATATCCCATGGTATAGGGCGTTTATGTCGCAACTTTTACTGTTATCTCAAGTCGATTACTATCGATTATTGTATATTTTTACTGTTTTTGCCGGGTGAGAGTGTATAAACGGCACAATATGAGAGACTACCAGCGTCACACATCTTTTTGGGAAAGAGATACGTGAACTATCGGCTATTGAGATAACAGTAAAAGTTGCGACATAAACGCCCTATACCATGGGATATCTACTTGAGCTATTGTTTCTCTATGGTAATTTGCGCTGAATACCCTCTTTACTATACAGTCAGGCCGTCGAAAATTCAGATAACTTTATTTTTTCTGTAATTACTGTACTGATTCTCCTTCAAATTCATCATTTCGGGGCGAGTCCCCTAAATATAAAATATCAGTTATAGTGAATTATTGGAATTTTCCTGACTTATTAAATCGCGGAGATTTGTCTATTTTCATGGATTCATCAATGCTAAGTTATATACTATTAGAAATCTACTTTGTAAACTTTATTAAGAACTGAAAATTCTGTGAAGTAAAAAAGTAAATTCGTATGGCTTTTGTTGGTGGGGAGTCCCTTGCGGGAAGGTCCCACCACCTGAATATATAATTTAAGCCGTCAATGGGCCTTTCGACTGTCATACTTCAGCCGGGACCGACAATTTAACGTGCCCATCAGATAACACGGGAGTGATCTGGTTGAGAAAATTCTGGTAATGAGAGGGTTTGAACCCAGGATCTCTATGTTGGCTACGCAAACACTCTATCCACTAGACCACGGATCACTCCATGTTCTGTGAAGTGAACAACTACAAGACTAACCTATTTCGGACTATGTGTAACCTCATCCAAATTTGGGAGAGGAATAGCACAAGGTTACCTTATTTTTTCTCTCCCTATCATTTTTGATGATGTACTTATTGTATGAATCAATAAAGGATATAGAGTGATACCTCAAACGTTTCTGCAGGTGGAGTCATCCAAGCTATTAATTGGACTGCATGAATTAGTCTACTCGATTCGCCGGTACCAAGGTGGATGACCTATAGGACTTGCCCCCAATATAGGATCATTGACATGAGGACTTAACTTCCTTTTTCAAGTCCCAATATCTTCTTCAGAACTGGTCAAGTCGAAAACAGAAGGAAGACTGCTGTGGAAGCCAATTCATTAGGAAGAGGAAGTATGTAGTATTCGAAACAGAAACAAATAATGGAGAGAAAAGACAAAATAGAGCAAGACAGAGATAGAGTGGATAAGGAAGATGTAATTAAGATTATATAAGATAGAACGTATTTATAAAATAGAATTATAGTACCCTTCAAAATTAATAAAATAATAAAACAAGAATACAAATTGTAACGTAACTTATTTATATTCTTGTTTTATTATTTCATTAATTTTAAAGGGTACTATAAATTATAGTATAAATAATTTATAAATACTTTCTTGTATTTATAAAATAGAAAGTAGCCCTGAATTCATACATTTAAAAAAATAAAACGTTTAGAGTATATAGAGTATGAGAGTATGTAGAATTATTAATGGTATAAGATAAAACAAACGAAACTTCGGACAAGAGGATTTATTTATTTTATTTTCTATCGATTCATACAATAAGTACATCATCAAAAGAATAGGGAGAGAAGAAATAAGGTAACCTTGTGTTATTCCTCTCCCAAATTTAGATGAGGTTACATATATAGTCCGAAATAGGTTAGTCTTGTAGTTGTTCACTTCACAATTTAATTTATTAAATCAATAATCGAATTTTGAATAACTATTCAGCTGAGGTCTTCAAGGTGATAATTGACCGAGCGAAGGTAGGTCTAAGATTCAAGTCGACGGTTTGGCATTTCCCTTAATGTTTAAATGTTTGAATGTTTGAACGGTTGAATGTTTAAATGTTTATATGTTGTTTATATGTTTTTATGCTGCACATTTACGGCGAAACGCGGTGATAGATTTTCATGAAATTTGACAGGTATGTTCCTTTTTTAATTGCGCGTCGACGTATATACAAGGTTTTTGGAAATTTTGCATTTCAGGGATAATATAAAAGGAAAAAGGAGCCTCCTTCATACGCCAATATTGGAGTAGAATCATACTATAGAATTATTCATCATAAATCAGCTGACAAGTGATTACACAGATGGGTGGAGAACAATTTACCTAACCGTAGAAGTGGAATTTGAAATGTTTACCAAGATGGCGGCCGATCTTCACAGTGAACTTGGAATGCTGAACTTGGAACTAGACATGTTTTTATTCTTTGTAGGTTATGTTGTAATTTTAGCGGAAAAAAATGGTTATGTTTACTTATAATCAATAATTATTAGTTTGCAAGTTATATGAATATTTTAGCTACAAAAGCCAAAGTTTCAAAATAAAATTATTTTTCAGAATCGATTTGAGCTACACTATATAGCTGTATGATAACATAAAATAATGATGAAGATTGATGTTATTCTTCACTGTACCAGGTTCCAGGTAAGACAAACAAATTTTGATTGAAAATCAAACTTTTAAAATAAACAGGTCCAATTTATTATTCAAAAAATAATGAATTTTTTGCCTTTTTATTATTGTTATGATTTAGTTAGCTTTTCAGGATTATCAATAATTATTCATTCCCGTAACCAGTAGCATAACTTTTTGTAAAACCAACAAACATTGCTACTGGAAGATTTGCCCTAGCCCTGTAAATTGCATATTCTTATAATGCATCTTAAATTGCATGTAAATATTCTTATAATGCATTTGACATTAATAATTTATTTTGTGTTAGAATTTTTACTAAATGGCGTCTGTAAAAATTATTGTTATCTATCTAGATCTTTATAGACTCACAAGTTTTTAATGCACTTCAATTGTGCATACTTGTCTACATATAGACACTTTACAAATATTAATATATTATAATATAATATGCTTTTATTATTGTTATAATAACAGTGGAGAGAGAGATAGAAGAACAGAGTTTCCGATTCTCTGTCTACTGTCTTCTATAAAGGATATCTGATGTAATATTATTACCTAACTTTTCATTCTTGTTTGAAATAAGTAATTATGTTTTATTCTTCAGGAAAAAATAATGATTGCAGGAGTTTTGTGGCATAAGTTTCTAATCCATCCTGAATGGAGCAAGTCCCTAGCTTAAACTCTTAATTTGTTTACAATTTTAGTTTTTTTTTCTTCCCATTCATATCCAACACTTTCTCATTTTTCAGAAAACATGCAGTCTGTAATCTACCCCCATGTCAGTGTAGAGAGGCCTGTTCATGAAGACACAAAATACTTTGACGGTGAGTAATGCGTTACTTGATCATTGGTCTTAGAGATGAACAATTATTATTCGGAAATATCTAGAATCCATTAAACAAGTCTCATCCCCAAACAAGAACATTCAAACTTGTTTCACTTGCCTGCCAATTTAAAACTGTCAGATTATATTACGCTTATGCCCAGTTTCTAGGCCATTTATTAAATCTAATGGATTATTGAATCTTGGACACCACTTATTAAATCTAACTCGACCATTAAACCTATAAATTGTTTCGTCAGTGATTATGTTTAAGAGGGTGTATGATTTTAAATTGAGTTGGTAATTGACTAAGAACTCAATTTCAAATCAAACATCTCTCAACTTATGATGCAAAATTCCCAGAAATTCAAGATCAGAAACATGTATTCCCTGGGAGTTGATTCCCAAAATTCATAAATGCCCGGAGTTTATGATTATTTTGTATGATTACCAAGAAAACGCCTTTTTAACTAAACTTATTGATAATCATATAAACAGTTATAAACAAGTTATATTGAAATGATTAGAATAAATAATTATTTATGATAATAATTATTTATAATAATGATTAGAATAAAAATAAATAATTATTTATCACTTCTTGATGAGTGTGAGGAGGAATAAGCATTCATTTTCTAATAATTTAATGCCCCGCGCCACGCTTTCGTAAACTTATTATTGGTTCCATTTCGAAGGTATTTTGATTTGAATTCTATCAAGATACTTGAATAGATAATATTTCCAAGGAAAAATAGTTTCATAATTTTTTCGTTTTGATATTAGGCGCGTTAAAAGCGCATAACGTTCAAATATTGGGAAAGATCCATCCTCAAAGTATGAATTAATTTGCTATAATTTATGATGTAATGGATCTACCCCAAGATTTGAACTTTTGGCGCTTTCAAAGCGCCCAATATATCAAAAAGTAAAAATGATAAAAGTTTTTTCTTGAAATTAGTCAAATATATAAATAAATTGATAGTATACAATTCGTAATACTTTGATAATTTACCAGTAAAAAGAATCAAAAAGCGTGGTGCACATCCTTGATTATTGTATACGGTACCACTATTATGATGCTACTTTCATTTTATGTCTTGTAAATTAAATCTGTTATACTCATATTCCTAACAGTCAAGTAAGCTTAGTCAACAAAATATTGGGTTTACTTCGTCTTGAATTGCTCAAGAAGTTGAATTTTGGGTTCACTTCGTCTTGTATTGCTCAAGAAATTGAATTATGAATACACAATTTGGCTTGAAGTTGGATGTATTCAACAGCCTTAAGCTGCGTTTACACCAAAGTTATTAACTAAATGTTAATAACTTAATCCTTATAAATTGAACATAACTTATCATACACATGATGAACATAATTATGTGTTTGTCAAGTTCCGTTCAATCTAACAGAATCTATAAGGATTAAGTTATCAACATTTTGTTAATAACGTTGGTGTAAACCCAGCATTAAATGTAATCAACTATTTTCAACAGAATATTATACTTTTAATCATCACTATTGTGGCTGATAATTGCCACAAAGCTGTTGGTTTCCCACTTCTTCATCCTTTTAATTCATAACACTACTCTACTAAGTTCTAACTAAAGCTGCGTTTACAGCAAAGTTATTAACAAAATGTTTATTTTTCCGTCCTTATAGATTCTATTAGATTAAACGGAGCCTGACAAACACATATGTTCTTCATGTGTATGATAAGTTATGTTCAATCTAATAGGATCTATTAGGAAGGAAAAATAAACATTTTGTTAATAACTTTGGTGTAAACGTAGCTTAACCCTACATCACCAATACTAACATAATGTTAAATAACATAATTTTGATTCCATCTCAGATCAAATCTATGTAAACTATCCTACTTTATAAAACACTTATTGAAATGGGCTGCTTTTAAATTAATAAAACAAAATAATTATAACAAATTATTATAATTATAATAATGTTCAACTATTTTAATGTTTTTTAAAGAATAAAGGGTGCTATAAGATTTATTATGTTTTATTTATCCTATTTTACCATTACTAACATAATGTTAAATAACATAATCTCTACTTCATCTCGGATCAAATCTATGTAAACTCACATGACCCAAAATCTACTATAACCACCCGCTATCCCCCCCCCCCCAACAGCATAATTCTAATCCATCTCGAATATCACTGAGCTAATCTATGTAAACGTACATGTTCCATATAATTATCGAGCTATACCTATATAGAGCCTGTACAATTAGCCGACAGTTCCTTGCACGCGATATCTTGCTCACATGGATCTGGGAGAGCTCATAAATTTCATCGGCCAAGGTGGCAATTAGTAATGTTGTAGCCTAATAAATAAAATTACTGGATTATTATCAGCGGTTGAACGATGTAGTTTTGTAGTGTATGGTGTATGTATACGGCATGGAGCGGCAGAGTAATATTAACTGAGCGGCGCAATAATATTAACTGGCTGTGTAGATTGCAGACGGCGACTGTGGCTTACCGTACACCGTTACAGGTGCCTGTCAGTCAAATTGATTTATGTGCTAGGACATCTGGTGCGACGGGCGCATTCTGTACATTCAATGTGCGCATGTTGAATGTTGCCAAGCGTTGAAATTCAGCGTCCATCTCAGGATGGATGTCTCTCTACAACACTGTGATCCCAGTATTTTTTTGGTTGAATAACACTCACTTTTTGGAGACTTGAAGGCTCAATTTCATTGTAAATTTCCATATTTTCCCACGCTTTTAGGATACTTGCTTTGAATGTACAATACACATCTCATTTATTCATTTCATTTCATAGCCAGAACATCAAATTAATGATTTTAATTATAAAATTTTCGCCATACTGCACAGAAAGCAGCTGTTTTCCAGTCCCTATGTAGATGTGAAAGACATTGTTTGCAGACGACTCTCGTCTGACATCAGAACAGGTTTCTTTCCGGCCTAGGCCGGAAAGAGTACCCTTTCCAGCCGCTAGCATGGAACTAAGAAAGGTGATCAAAAAACAGCTGATCAAAAAACTTTTCATTAATTGTGTTCATTATTCAATAATTGAAACATTTATGATAATATCATCTTATTGTCATTTGAAAGAATAAAAAAGTATAAACTCAATCTCCCACATAATTAAATATAATCTTTTAGGCTATTTAGACAAATCAGAATAAAAAATAAAAATACTTGGACAATTTCCTGATATTCAGATTACCTCAGATTTGCTAGAGATATTTCAAACACATTTTAGAGAATTGAAAGGCTCAATTCGATTGCTAATTCCATGTTCTCCGATTCTACATGTGATGGGTGTGTTGGATTATAAACAACCCCTACTACATCTAATAAGGAAGAGCAAGCAAGCTGTTCAGATCGATTTCACAGTTTGATATGCATGGAGAATGAACCAGTTGTCTAACGATTGTGCGTATCAAGGACTTTTCACCCCTCTCTATTTTTCATTATTACTTTCATTATGCATAGACATGACTATGTAACGTATTGGCACTCGTGCTCATCCTTAATTCTGTTTTCACTATAATACAGTTCTCAATGTACCAATAACTCTTCAATATAATATGGGAATTGAAAGACGAATGAATAATATCATAATAATAATAATAATAATAATGATAATAAACTTTATTGCCAAAAACAATGCATACAAAATAATACTCAATCATCTAGAGCATAATCTGATAATAATAAATAATACAATTATGAATATTATATACATTCAATTCTCTTTATTATATTAAGGATTTAAGAATGAAAAAAATAATGAATAAATGATAGTCAATTTTCGAAGTGAAGGTATGAACAGAACGGGAAAATGTGTTTTAATCTGTAAGTTATTGAAATATTTCAGCAAAATACAGGAAAGTTGCATCTCTCTGCTCTTACGTTAGAATCTATATTCATTACACAATGGAGAGAGAACTCGATGATGATTAAATTATTGAAGTATTATTAATGTACTGGAACTATTATTTGAAGCTGCAACCATGAATAAGTATAATTATCTATAGCGAAAATAAATTACGACTCTCTTCTTAGTTTTCTGAGGTCAATTAATAAAATTATTAGGCCTGATATTGATATGTCAGTTCATTTATAGAAACCTTCTTATTTCCTAAGAATAAATTCCACAGATGATTATTTTGATAATGAGAATTAATAATATATTTATTCCGTGAAAATTTTGGTGATAAAATAATTTTGGTGATAGAATCAATAACACTGGAGCAATGATAAGAAGCTGACCAAAACCTCAACAAATAGTATATAGTAACAGTACTTGCATTTGATGTTTCAATAATTTTTGCTCGTGGAGAAGCATCAGAAAATATGGTAATATGAAAAGAATATTGATAAAGAATCTTGGTCAATAAGACAATAGATATTTTCTATTTTTGTGTAGTTGAGAAGTTGATATTGTGGTAATTATTCATATTAAATAAAAAGGCTTATAATTTTTTGACAATTTCTCAGTGTTTTTATTCAAAATAGATGTTTTCTTCCAGTAGGTTCAACAAACACTAATAAAGGTAATTCAAGTATCATGTTATTAATACAATATAGTCTAACAGTATCAATTTACAAGCTTGGAAAGAAAGTGGATACTTTGCTCATAAACATTTTTATGAACTGTACTCCAGCATATTCGATCCATAGATCAAGATTGATTTAATAAAAATTTCCCTCAACTTAAACCAGCTTTTATTATTGTACTGTATACTTCTAAAAATTTTGTTCTTCTGTTAACTTTATTATTTTGTGATTGTAGATTCATGTCTGTGAAATTAGTTGGCAAATAAATTACAATTTCAGCTCTTAGACTCAAATTTCCCTTAAACTAGCATTCCAAAACTAGTATTCCAGACTCTAGAGAGTCTACATCAACAATCCATCATTGAACTGAGCCACTAAAATTATTTGGATCATTTAACAAAATGAAATCATACATAAAATGAATGATTGATCACTCACCATTTTGGGAAAGCCACGACCTCTAGTCTATCAGCCACAATGCTATCACCAAAAGTCAATCATTATACGTCACATTAACAAACCGTAGACAGTCGATGATATTTCTTTTGCCTCAACACAAAACAATCAACACTCATTTTCAAACACCTTAATTCCACTCCAAGTTTTTTAAATCACAATTGAATTAAACTGTCTAGTAGTTCCACGATAGCTTCGAATTGATAACATTATTATTTATTACACAGTGTAGCAAATAGAAACGACATGAAATCATATCACTGAAATGTTCTAGAATTTTTTTCAAATCACAATTAAATTAAACAGTCTAGTCTCACGATAAGTTAGAATTGATAACATTATTATTTATTACACAGTGTAGCAAAAAGAAACGACGTTAGATCATATGTCTGAAATGTTCCAAAATTTCTATCACTCCTAACTAGATTGTCACTAAGTTGTAAATTATCTTGTAGTGGGGTTTATTGAAGAGATGATTAGTTTGAATTCGAGCGAAACGCGTGCGGGATTCGAAGCGCGGACCGCGAAGTTCGAACGGTCGTGATGCGCAACCTAACGTGACTGGAACTGTATTTTTCACGTGGTTTGCCGTATGACAGACGGAGTCCCTCCTCTCAGCGCCTATGTCTATGTCTCTCTCCCCTCCCGGTCAAAAACGCACGATAACAGCTTGCTTGCTTCTCTTCTGCTTCTTCTTTTTCCTCTTCTTCTCATTCTGTTTAATCCTAGACCTCCTGTTACATCTCCATCCCTCTCTATTAGTTTCTCTTCTCTCTCTCACACATACACACACTCTCTCTATTTTTGTCTCACTCTCTTCACAACTCGTCTTTTTTATATGATCGTTTGAATGTACTTGCTTATTCGATGTATTTTTTCATCTTTATCTCTTTCACAAGATCTCTCTAACTTGCTGATTTGCAATTTGGTTAACTCATCAATTCCTTCAATTTTTCACTCTCCAATAATCCGATCTCAACTCTTCTTACCTGTAATTTCATAAAAAATGTAATCTGATCTTTCGACCAGACTGGTAAAGGAAATATACTATCTTTTATCGTCTCACAACTTTGACCATTTTCATTGCCAATAAACACTTTCCTGTTTATTCTTATTATTATTTTTAAAATATTCATTAGTTTGTATATAATATTTCTACAACAAATATTTTTTATCTATACAAAAAGTGATAGTTTCATTCTTCCATAGAATATGTTATTTCATCAGTTATTATTTGACTTGTAATGCATTAGATGTAAAATAACTTACAATGTAGGATAATATAAGATATAATATAATATTATTTAATAATAATATAATATAGAATAATATCATATTATAATATATATAACATTATAATATAGGATAATGTAAGATAACTTACAGAAAAGTACTCTACAATCAAAATGAAACATTTATTCATTTATGAGAATTGATGGCAATTTGATGTATCATGGAGAGTGTATGAATTATAAAAACTGTTAACTTGAAGAGATCTGAGAAGTGAATTTCTCACTAAACCATCAATAATTTTTAGTTTCAGTTTACTATTTTGCTACAAATAAGTTTTCCCCATTCTGTAAAGTTTGGTGAAAAGGAATGAAACCAAGCAGAATCTCCCAAAAATCACTTCACTCTCTCTAACTAGAAATATTTTATTCCTTTATCTCACTCTCTCATCCAGTTTGTCTCTCCCAACAATCACTTTACTCTCTCTAACTAGACATATTTTATTCCTTTTTCTCACTCTATCATCCAGTTTTCTCTCCTAACTTTACTCTCTCTAACAAGAAATATTTTATTCCTTTCTCTCACTCACTCATCCAGTTTTCTCTCCCAACAATCACTTTACTCTCGCTAACTAGAAATATTTCATTCCTTCCCCCACTCTCTCATACCAGTTTTCTGCCCCAACAATCACTTTACTCTCTCTAACTAGAAATATTTTATTCCTTTCTCTCACTCAAGAATCAAGAATTTTTTATTGTCACAAACAAAATTGCATAGACAAAAGTCACTTGACATAAATATCACAAAATTAATACGAGGATCAAGTACAGGTCAGATTAACTTACATTATAAAAACTATAATAAAATTAAAACTCATAATATTATGGATGAGAGTCACTAGTTAAAATCTCTTCAACAGAGTAAAATGATCTCTCCTTCAACCATTTTGTTATAATATATTTTATTCTCTCATCCAGTTTTCTCTCCCAACAATCACTTTACTCTCTCTAACTAGAAATATTTTATTCCTTTCTCTCACTCTCTCATCCAGTTTTCTCTCCCAACAATCACTTTACTCTCTCTAACTAGAAATATTTTATTACCTTTCTCACTCTGTTTCTCACTCTCACAATCATTTACCATCTCCCTTCTTCTCAAACTATTATTTAACCCTTGCAGGTTTGACTCTCCTTGCTTCAGTAACCTGGAGAAGGTACCCACCTCTCCCAAGCAGGTCGCTGGAGGTCTAGAGGTCCCACTGCCGTCTACAGTTCCGTCTCGTTGAGTTTCAATAAGAACTCGCTTATACCGTCATACACAGACAAGTCTGCCCCCTCCACGACTGTAATCCCTTTTCAACATTAGTTATAGTTAACTACAAACAGCTTTTACCCCCTCTCTCCCTGAACATCCTTGTCTACGAAAGGAGTTCACTAGATGACTTCATCACTGCCTAAATGCTTCTTGATTTACGACGGATGAGGGTTGTAACCAAAACTCGACACAAGGAGAAGTTTACTCCAGAAAATTCTGTGAATGACCAATTTTCTTGAAGCATTGAAACTCGAACTTTACAAAGGTTTCTCATAGGAATAACTACTATGAATATTTAGAGCATACATATTTATTTATAAATAAATAAATATTTTAGAGCATAAGAACTTGAAGCAAAACTCTGCAAAGCAGTATGATGAGAAAAAACTATCACCGCTTGAACTTTCTCTGTTAATTATGGAAGATATTTTTCTCAGACCACTCCCGTGTTTTGGATGGACACGTTGACACGTCGGTCCCGGCTGCCTAAAAAGCAGTTGATAGGTCATGTCAGAGACTCTGAAATTGATCAGATATGACCTGAAAACTCTGGCACCAGACCTGAGCCAGCCAGGTAACTGGATATTACCTATAAATATTTTTTTAACATGGAATTGACATTAGCAAAAAGGTAATTTATTTTGGGCATCATATGCATTAAAGATCGATAGAAAATGAGAATATTAGCACAGGTTTTATATTATAATTCATGTTTTGGCTGAACACGTTGGAACGTCGGTCCCGGCTGCCTAAAAAGCAGTCGATAGATCATGAAATCGATCAGTTGCGACCTGAAAACTCTGATACCAGACCTGGGCCAGCCAGTTCACTCGATATTATAACTTTTCTCACCATGAAATTGTCATGAGCAAAAAAGGTAATTTATTTTGGGCAACATATGCATTAAAGATCGATAGAAAATGAAAACATTAGCACAGGTTATATATTGTAATTTATTATTCGTTCCTATCCATTTAATTTACAAGCTCATTAAGCTAGGTGGACCACTCTTCAAGATACTCTCAAGCAATCAGAAGTAATAAGAGTATCACCATTTGTGTAGTTGAGAAGTTGATATTGTGGTAACTATAACTTAGTAATTGTCAAAAACCACAGACTTTATTGATAGTTAGAAAGACCAGTTTCGGATGTTACACCATTGTCAATCTCTGATAAACTCAGTCTCTGATGATACGAGTATTCTCTATGTGGATACGATTAGATTCACTCAAGTTATGTAGATATTTCCGATGAAATAATCATGGATCACTTATCACCAACTCACTTGCAAATTTACAAGCTTTTAAAAAACGTAAATCTGGAAAACGTCTGTCAAATTTGACGATGAAAACCGGGAGGGATAAATTATTCATGAGAAAAATCATGCGATATGAAAAACTCACCAACTTTCCAGGCCCAGGAACATTAATAATGGAGTATCTTGGATGCATCTGAAGCAGAGCAGTGTATCCTCACCCGGGCAGCGAATGTCACAGATGAGATCAAAACTTGAATCCGCAACGGAAATAATTGAATATCACAAGTTTTTTGGGGAAAAACTTTTGTGAACTTGGAGAAAGTTTTAACGAATGTATTTTTCATGAGTGGTAACACAGGAGTTGAGAATTTCCGAGATATGGTGAAGGGAACCGCGTGGTGAAGACTGAATCTGATTCTCACTGAGACCTTCTAAAGAATGAGATAACTGTGGAAAAAATGAAGAGTAGAAGGAGAGCTGACAAGAGAGAGATTCAACAAGGGAGAAGTCACCTTTTGAGACGATATAAATGATGGACATTTTTCAAAGGTGAAAGGAACGACCCTACTATATGCGACATCTTCTATAGCCACCCCCACTTCATAGGTTTGGGTTGAACTGTCACCCACTCCCTTAAATTCTTCAACAACCTGAGTCTGAGCCAACCATGGCTTTGCCTTTTCCACTACTGTACCAAAATACTAACGTGACAATATTTGCGGTAGCGTGGGTGCTAGTACGTATATGAATGAGGAGAAGAATTAGAAAACGGGAAAGATGAAGAAGGATAAAAGAGAAGAAAGAAGGTGGAATAATTGATTGATTGATTGAGTACTTTATTTATGTAGATTACAATATATACTGGCTTATACACTTATATACAATAGCTTACATACAGCAAAATTATAGATGAATTTACATAATATAGACTAAGAAAATAATTATTGAATTGTATATGATATGAAAAAGTAATTTGTAATAATATAATAACTATAGATAATTATATTGTTATGCATCTACATAAATTGGCGGAGCTTTGGACATATCAATGCCCATTCTTCGGAAAGAATATTAATAATATCCTCCCCACTAACTCTCTACCAAATGAGAGAATATGATATAAATAATGAGAGAATACAAAGGTGGGATTTGAGCAGACTAGAGATTTTGTCATATATTTCAATAAGAATTATTATTTTACAGTCAATTCTGAATAAGTTCTACAACATCAATATGAAGGTAAAATTTTTGGATTCTACAACCTTTCTGACTCTACAATTTTCTACTCTACAAACTTTATGAAGGTGAACATTTTGGAGAAGTCAGAGAGGAAGAAACAAACACGGAGGAGATATCGTCAAAAATGAGAAATATGAATTATGTTGATGAGAATTAGAAAGGAACAAAGATTGACGAGTAGGAGAGGATGGAAACCAAAATATTTGCAAAATGAAAGGGAAGAGAATGGGGGAAAGATTGGTAGAAAAGTCGAAAAGAAGGCAAGAAAAGTTCAAGGAGGATAAGGTAGATGAGTTAGAGTGTGGTTGAAATAGAGAAATAAGATGATTGGACGGAGTGGAAGAAAGAATAATAATTAAAAGGAGGGGAAAATACACTACTTCTATATATTAAAGCGTAATTTTGTAATTGAAATATAGATATTAATAAGCTGTTTGTAAGTCGGAACAGGCATTAACCTAATCCTTGTACGTAAGATGATGATGATGAGGAGGGGAAAAGATGAAAATTCTCATTTCAATCGAAAAATGAGGAAATAAAGGAAAAGCAGATGAGAAGTCGATCAAAGGAGCACGAGTTGAATGTGAGTAGAAGGTATAGTGTTGGTATGAGAAAGCACTGAAAGATATGGTGGATAACAGTGTGATAAAAGTCAAACATAAGAAGTAGGAATGAGAGAGTAAAAGAGGCCACCTTAGGCCTCTTGTTTAGAATAGCACAGGATAGTCAAAGAAGGTTGTGAAAGTGAGAAAGCAAGAGTCCCAAAAAAAGAGAATCGAGAATTGAAAAGATAGAGAAAAAGCGTGAAGAAATAATGTGAGAGTGTAAAGTGAGAGGGAATGAGAGTACAGATAGAATGGAGAGAGAGTGAAGAGAGAATAAAGAAATAGAACTGAGAAAGAGAGAGTGGAGAGAGAAAAAATAGATAATAGAGAGAGAGTGGGTGTGGTCTCACCTGTCCTCTCACTTTTCAAAAGTGACCAACGAGGTGATGCACTTTGTAAACGATGCCAAGCTTCCAGCAAAAATGGCCACTCTTTCTTTTTTTAAAAACATTCCTATTTCTAAACTAAACGTTTTATTTTCTTAAAAGTTTTGGTTAGGCCAGTAGCTCCTATGTGCATGTACCTACAGAAGTGCAGTTATACAATGCATTTATACAGGATGTATGCATTTATACAGTGAATTTATACAGTTAAGTTATTATACAGGAGTATAAATAGTGAAGTCCACGTTATAATGGCAGTGGAGAAAGATGGGAGAACAACGTTACCGAACCTCTGTCTTGTCAATGCCTTCTATAGACGGTAGCTGGTACAGATTTATTGATGTAATATCAACTGTTTATTCTCGTTTAAAATAATCAATTATACTTTATTAAGCAATGAATTTGTTTTTTTTCAAAAATTTCATAATTAGGACGAAATATTTCAATAATAAATTATTAATTCTACATTGTTGATAGACGATCTGGCAACAGAGCAGAACGAGAAAGAGATAGCGCTATCCGCTTTGCTGAATGATAGACAAGGATAGCAATACCATTGCTAATCAAACACTGCCATTAAGGTGGATATCACTATATAGCTCCCAACAATATTATTGACCGAGCGAAGTGAGGTCCAAGATTCAAATCGACGGTTTGGCATTTCTCTTAATGTTTGAATGTTTGAATGTTTAAATGTTTATATATTTTTATGTTGCGCATTTACGGCGAAACACAGTAATAGATTTTCATGAAATTTGACAGGTATGTTCCTTTTTTAATATCATGTCGACATATATACAGGGTTTTTGGAAATTTTGCATTTCCATGATAATTTGAAAGGAAAAAGGAGCCTCCTTCATACGCTAATATTGTAGTAAAAATCAGACTATAGAATTATTCATCATAAATCAGCTGACAAGTGATTACACAGATGTGTGGAGAAGCCACATATTGCTGTATTTCCATAAGGTCTATAGTTTCAGTCAGGTACTTGTGGATGAGAATACTGCGTGAGGTCTACTGTTCACAGAACTACAAGTATAATACGAGATTCATAAGCTTTTGTATGAAATAAAACAATAATTAAGAAACTGATCATTTTCCAATAAGATTGGTTTGTTCCACTAAAAAAATTGCATTTGCACTGTACTGACAAGAAAATTACCCGCTAATAATAAAAAGACTGCTAAGAATATAATTACAATCTCAGTTGAGCACTGACAATTCCTTCTATAATTTGCGCTTCAGGCTATTGTATCGACCTCATATAACACAAGAAAAGTTTTTAATGATAACAGTCTCTCGTTGTTGATAGTATACCTGAGATAGATGACTGCACTTGTTAAAAACTGTGGAACAAATAACGTATTAATTATTACGTCAGCATGGATATCTCATTTTCATTGGGAGGCAGTAATTAAAAAGCAGACGATAATTACTGATGGCTTCCGGGCTCCTATGAACAGAAGCAAAGAGTTGTTAGAATTTTAAATTCGAATTTACAATTTCAATGAGCACGCTCCGAAGAAGACGGTAGACTATGTGGGCTATATTCTATACTCTATACTGACTATGCCTATACTCTCAGTACTTGAGGGTATAAATTAGATGAATGCCGTGCTGGTAGCGGATAATTATGAACAGGCCTTGATGAATTTATCGAGTGCACTCTGTGGGAAAAATTCTTCACTGGTCTGTTGACAGCTAGAAAAATTTCTCTAGTAGTTCATGTTGACAGTTTTGGAACAACACCAAGAATATCATGAAAGGTACCCGACATTTTTTTTCAAGTGTGCAACAAACTTATGTAGAACTAATTTTTTTGGTCCTGAAGATGAAAGATTTGACGGGAACGTTGGATTGTAAGGTTAGTCACTAAGCAGCATATAAGTATATTTTTATATAATTTACAAACTATGTCTAAATGTCTAAACATGTGATGAAATAATTTGAAAGGGTACTGAGATTTATTTTTATTTTTATTTACAAACTATACTATAGTGATTCGAGTGTAATATTTTTGTTTTTCATCTAGTTTTTCAACCGTCAAAATTTTAAATCCTTAGTTTTCGTTGTATTTGAGTGGAAGTGAATCAAATTTTGAAAAAGTGAAATTATCAGCCTATTTCGGACTTACTAAATGCTATCTAAACTTAGTAGAGGAATAGCACAAGGCGTATCCTTAGTTTTTCTCTCCCGGTCAGTGCTTTCTTTTAAAAATGATAAATAAAATAACATCAACATTTTTTTCCTAAGGCTGAAAATCAGGGCAGATATCCTACAACATTGCCTTTGTCTGTAGGTTTATAATATTGATATTGGTAAAACAAAGGGATAATTTGTTTGATGCTAATGATTCAAATGATAATAAATCATTTTTTAATGCTAATTATAATAAAAATTATTTGTTCAATGCTAATAATTCAAATGATAATGAATTATTATTATAAATCCATGATGTAGCTTGTACAATAATGTGTTGTAACACATAATTTTATGATTTAGATCTTATAGTACCGTATGTGTTGTAAAACATACAATATTGCATGTAGTGAAGTACGATCAGAGTTAATTGCATGATCATAAAATTGGAAGATTCAAATTAATATTATGTATTTTGAATTTTCCTAGGCAACTAAAATGTGTATGGTTACAAGTAGGTTTCCAATAATTAACTCTAATAATAATGATCGTTTCTATAATATTGACAATAACTTATTCAGAAGATGATTGTATTTATCTATTTATTATCGAATGAAAAAGACTAAGAAATTGTCAAATAGCCACGGATTTATTGATACTTAGAAAGACCGGTTTCGGTTATTACACCATTGTCAATCTCTGACAAACAGTTTATCAGAGATTGACAATGGTGTAATTATCGAAACCGGTCTTTCTAAGTATCAATAAATCTGTGGTTTTTTGACAGTTTTTAGTCTTTTCCATTCAATATGAATAATTACCACAATATCAACTTCTCAACTACACAAAAAATTATTTATTTGGTTAGCGAAACAATACACTGATCGTTATTATAAATATTATCATTATTAATATTGTTGTTAATGATTCACCGTGAAGGATTCTTAAGTTAACCTTCATCCCTCACAATTAGAATATATTTAAATTTTTTAATTACATTAATCCACTATCAATCAAACGGTTAATGGGAGGTTCCAATTAGGCATCTACAGTTCACTTTACAAACAAAGCCTTCCAAGGGTAATCTGAATGATCTCTGTAAAGGGGTAAGTTACATTTGGGACAGCCCTCGTTTGCCCTTTTGGTTTGGGCGTGTTCGGTGATGAATTCTTGGCGAAACAATTTATCACGTGACAAGCTAAGGACCAATGGCGGCGGTCGAGGACCCTTGTCTTGCACAGTTTTCAATTAGAAACTAGCAACGTGGAAGTGATTCGATTTCCAAGTCTTCAGCGCTGGTTAAACGATTTCAAGACGCTCTGAGTTCCTTCCAGATTTGCCCAGAGCACTCAGCTAAATAACTTATTATTCTGCTCGCAAAGGTTCAAGAATTGTGATACTGCTATAGTTTAAACCAGAGTCAAGAATGTAATGCATGAGTGTAAATTCTTCACAGTGTACTGTGTCATTTTTTTAACTGACACAATACACTACCAAATACATAAAAGAAGCTCCATAATGCTGCCTCAATCTCCGAAAATCAACTAATGGATAAGACACTGACTAGGTTAGTCAGTGTAAAGTGTTGATAGGGTTTAAACAATTTGTAAATTTTTTTTATTTTTTTTTCAATTACAACAGAGAGTGTGAAATGTAATACATTCTATATAGTATGGAATGTAATACATGAGAGAGTATACTTATTGTAAGTTTATGAATCAATCGATAAAAAAAGAATACTGTACTCTGTGGGTTGAACTCAATAATATTGAATAATTAATTTGAATCTATTGAAGTGATATCTTCGTAATTACTCAATAGATTCGAACTAACGATTCTTTTCCTCAAGTTTATCTAGACTCATCCTTAATTGAAATTCAATCCACTTTTACGAATAGATATTTTTCAATAAGTTGAAAAATACAATATAGTATCGCCAGTATGATTTTATATCCATTCATATATTTCCGTACTATATTCCAATGTAGGCCTACTATCCAGTTAACATGATAATCCTTCAATTTTCAAATTAAAGATTAATTAATCTTTTAATTTTCCTTTAATTTTGAAATTACTAAGAGAGTTATCTTCGTAATTACTCAATAGATTTGAACCAACGATTACTTTTTCCAGACTTATTTTTAATTAAAATTCAATCCACTTTTACGAATAGATATTTTTCAATAAGTTGAAAAATCTAATATATAATATTGCAAGTATGATTTTAACCCCATTCGTATATTTTTGTGCTATCATTCCAATGTAGGCCTACTATCCAGTTTAACATGATAATCCTCTAATTTTCAAAATAATGATACAATCTATTGAAAAATACCTCTTTCTGGCTAGAACTCAACAAGTATTGAATCAACTATGTAACATCATATTGAATAATCAGTTTGAAATTATTAAGAGAGTTATCTTCGTAATCACTCGATAGATTTGAACCAACGATTACTTTTCTCAACTTTTCCAGACTTATTTTTAATTAAAATTCAATCCACTTTTACGAATAGATATTTTTGAATAACTCGAAGTTTGATTTTATCCCCATTTAAATTTGTTTGTACTATTGTAGGCCTACTATCCAGTTTGAGATGATAATCTTTTTATTTCAAGATTACCTTTATCTTCACTTTAATCTATCGAAGATCACCTTTTATCAAAATTAGGGATAGAAACAGTTTTGAGTTTACATTATCCTGTTGATTCTCAATTCCCAATCATCAGTTCGATGTTGTAATTGTGGAATTAAATAAACAAATAAATACAGAATTATCTCAGTGAATTTTCAGTATAATTCCATTTGGAAGTACTGTAAACCTCCGGTATTGAGTACCGACAAGGTAATGGAAAGAATTGGTTGAAATATTCATTTCCAAATCAACATTATCCTCTTATTATACTCAAGATGAGCAGAGATAGCCCATGCTGGACCTGAAAGATTATTTTCAAATTCTCACATACTGTATATTATTTAAAACAGAGAACATTTATCTATTTATTCGTGGACAGAAGCACAAATCATATAAATATGATTAGGAAGGAACAACCACTTCAACAGAAATTTTCATTTCCAATTTAAGTGTTTCAAATTCTCACTTCTGCATCTTATTATGTAGATACCTGGTATCTCTTCTAAAGCCTTTACAAGAATATATACTTCTATAGTCTTAATATCTTCTATACTTAATATCAAATAGCTTATTTGAAGCTATTCAGATATTTGTCACGGAAATGACGAGAATATACATTCAAAATCGTTTCTAAAAAGTCCAATGAGATTGATGTCTAGACCACAAAATCGTACATTAAGTTGAAGCCCACCATATGTTGTTATCTGGGAACGCTAGGCTTTTGAACCATCCTTAAATGTGTTATAACAAAAATCGACAAAAAGCAGTTTCTACCTCAGCATTACTACACCGTTTACAAACTACCTAATGATAGGAGTTGATTGAGACATAAGTCTGGAGCAGCGGTGGTTCGCTCAAGATCCTGTGAAGGCATTAGCGGTGGAAGGCCATGAAATGTTTTTCAAGTGGTAGATACGTCTAAAACTGGTTCCCAGCTAATGATAAACGTGGAGCATTCGGTTTAGGACCGTGATATACCAGTGACTACACATTCAGATATGCAAATCAGCTGATTTACATGGATTCAATATGGCTTCCACTGTTCAGATTCGCCGCCAGACACGTTCTAGATGGCAGTTGGGGTTCGGAAAGGCAGAAACCCTTCGTCAAATATAAGCTAGCAACAATACTCCAGACCACTAAAGTCCATAAACCCGTTCCGATTGTGTATGCTTCATGAATGGAGGTAACATGCTAATACAAGCTGTGTCACTAAACATGGGTACGTGGTCAGGTGTGAGACGTCGCCAATATGAGTTATGGCGCTTGAGACTGACCCCTATGGACTGACGACTATTGGTTTTCAGAGAGGGCTGCATTGGTTCCACTCAGAAGCTCTCGGAGTTTATCTATATATATAAAAGCGAAATGGCACTCACTCACTGACTGACTGACTGACTCACTCACTCGCAGAACTAAAAATCTACCGGACCAAAAACGTTCCAATTTGGTAGGTATGTTCAGTTGGCCCTTTAGAGGCGCACTAAGAAATCTTTTGACAATATTTTAACTCTAAGGGTGGTTTTTAAGGGTTTAAAGTTCGTCTTTTAGCATGTATATTCTTCTTATTCTCTTAATTATAATTGAAAAATGCCCATACCATATGTTAATATAGAACTATAATCTAGAGAGAGTACCTCTTCGAAACAGTTGTTAACTGGTAACTAAATTAATAATTTTGTCAGGTTGGCATTAAGTTGAGCTGACTTTGTTAGGTTGGCACCAAGTTGAAGATTGAAATGCAGTTATCGTGGAAAAATTGATTGGGCACTGCTACTCCAATCAGAGCTATTCCTGGGAATATTATATTACTAGCCGTCAGGCTCGCTTCGCTCGCCATATCCGTTTAGTCTGGTCCGACTGGATCGTCCCAACATATGATAAAAATGCTTCGCTCGCCTGCTGATGTCATTCTCGGACGATCCGGTCGGGGGTCCAGGGGGCGGAGCCCCCTGGCTAGACAAATATGGCAAGCGAAGCGAGTCTGACGGCTAGTCAAATATAAAGTTCCAGCATGAAGTTTGATTATTTTATGCAAGTGTTTGAATTTAAATACTCATGATGATGTGTGATAAGACTCAGAATATTTCAATCTATGATTAAACTCATAAAAGGCTGTGTAATTTGTATGGAAGTGGAAAAATTGTTGAAGGAAAAATTTGAATCGATTTGCAATATATTATCTTTGTTATGAAGTCTTAAGCTAGGTTCGCACACAACAGTGACAGTGAACAGTGAAAATATAATTCCTATAAGTTATTATTGGACTATTCCCACTCAGTCCGACCGAGTGAGTATGAATGATACCATTAGAGCTTATTGGAATCATATTCCCACTTTTCACTCTCACTGTTGTGAATCCAGCATAAGTTTTTTTGAGAAAAAAAATCAAATTTAATTCTTATGTAAGCTTGATAACTTTCGATAAATATTCTTGTGTGGGAAATCAAGTTTCAGAGACAACGCAGTGGAACCTCGTCATATGTATAGCATCAGAATTTGAACAAATAGATGATAACGTTAAATAAATTTTATCTTATCTAAAAATTGATTTGAGAGAAAAATTGTGCAAGGAATTCTTGGGCTTTTCTCTCCCGATCTGTGCTTTTATGTAATGAAAGGAACAAATAAATAATAGACATGGAAAACCAATACTGTATCATTTAGTTCATTCGAGAAAACTATTTCTTTCATTTAATTTATTTTCTCATTTATTCACAATGCAAATGAGATTAATGTAATAACATTAGTAGACAGAATAATAAGGTAGTCCTTGTGCTATTTTTCTTCCAAGTTTGTAGGTGACACAGTCCAAGATGAGGTTAGAATTTCACGTGTACAATTTTTACGAAATTCTAGTCCAAAATAAACATGAAAACTATAAATTTTGAATTTAGATGGCTTGAATTAATAGAATGATTAGAAATATTCCACTCAATTTCCACTTGTAACGAATGTAATTAAATTTAATTTATTATTTTCACAAGAAAGAACTGACCGAGAGAGAAAAACTAATTATACTCCTTGTACTATTTCTCCCCCGAATTTAGATAACATTTCATAAGTTCTAAGTAGGGTTCTGATTTCACTCTTTTGAAATTTAGTTCATTTTCACTAAAAAGAGTGAAAATGAACTCTTTTTCCCCCTAATAATATTGGGGGTTCAATTTGGGAAACTATTTTTCCCCCAATAATTTCAGTATTGAAAAGAATGTTCAATTATCCTGTCTTCTTCGTGAACGCTCCGGAGGCTTCTATTATCTACAAATTTGCAATTCTTCAACTTTTATTAGTTTTAAAGTAAAGTTTTAAGAGTTAATCAGTTTCAAATATTCTATCACAATACAAACTTCATGTGTTACGATTCTGACTCCTGCCTGCTGAATCTACAGTGGAAATACGAAAACGAAAGCTCTACTTTACAACGCTCTGCCGAATTACTCTACATAGAACAGTAACGTTTAACCGACAAAACGAACCCGAAAACCCATACAACAAAAAACAAAACACTCAGCTATCAGAAAAAGCAATTAATAAACTTCCTTTCCGAACCTCGGCTGACTGCTTTTTCTTACTGCAGCCCCGATGCTGGTTCGACTGTCAAAACTTTTAAAAAGCGGGCTATCAATGTTTATCGAAAAGTGTTTGTTGTTTGGCAATGCACTACTTGTGCATGTAACCAGGATAGTATATAGCCTATATACTATTTTATAGCCTATATACTATAGTATAGTCTATATACTATTCTTGGGCATTACATGGCTGCTGTATAGTGTGACACTCACTATAATCTGTCAGCATTCCTTATGGATTACACCAAAGCGTCCCATTTAACTAATACTGACAGTATGAAGTGAATTGACTTGACTTCACTGCAAAACGTCAGTTGTTGATTGTTACTTTTTGTATTTTGTTCTTTATTTTATGCAGATTACGACTTAGCTACACCTGTTTCAAATTTTTCGATTGATGCCAATAACCTTTTCTGACAGAAAACGGGTTATTTTGATTCTAGGGGGCTATGGTTATTTGGACTCTTTTGATTCTATAGGACTGTGTCAGCGTAGATAGATGTTTTCAAAAGACGAATATTATTGGTGTGGTGTAGATTTGTTAAATTCTTTATTCATTCTTTATTCATTCTTCATTCATTGTTTATTCATTATTTATTCATTCTCTATTCATTCTTTATTCATTCATACAATAGGTACATCATCAAGATGATAGGGAGAGAACAAATAAGATAACCTTGAGCTATTTCTCTCCCAAACTTCGATAGGGTTACACATACTCCAAAATAGGTTAAGTCTTGAATTCACTTCACTAGTCACTAAATTTTTGATCCACAAAGTAGATTTCCAAATTTAGATGCTTCAAAAGCCAAAAATAGAACATATATTTCACATTATTATCACTTAAATAGAGAAGATTCATATATTGAAGGAATAATTTTGAAAAATGACCGAAAAAACAATTTTCAAAAGAATGGAAGGATTATAAATCCAAGTATTAGCCCTTCCCTAGAAACGAATTTGAACCTGATGGAATTTATTAGAGTCAAGTGGGCGTTCGTTTCATTGCGGTGGGCGTGCGTTTCACTACCGAATTCAAACCGAATATTACCGTTTCACACTTATCGGAATTTGCTGAAAACGAACCGAAAACGAAACGAACTGAATGTGTGTGAAACTAGCCATAGTCATGAGAAATTTGAGAAAATTAATAAATTGAGAACAGATGAAAATCGAATGATTCAGGGAAGAGTTCAGAAAAATTCAAAGCTGAGTGATAGTCTGATTCAATGAAGTTTTCAGTGTGATGAATGAATAATAGACCTATTTGTAGTAAATATTATTCGGGGGAGTCCGATGGCAATCAAAAGGCACACCAGTGTTCAATGTTGAGTCGGGCCTAGGCCACACACTCAAGTTCTGTCGTAATTTGTCAAATTCTTAGTAAATATCATGGATTATTATCTATACACTTACACATTATGCTCCACAAGAGCATGTAGAATATACTGACAAAATTGAATTAATCTAGTAAACGATCATGGAAACAGTTCTAAAAACTAAATTCATTATAGCACAGAATACAAGTTTTCATTATAGAAGTTTTCTCTGATTATAGTTCTATCGCTTTGAAATCGAATAACTATACAGCCAGGTTCGTTGTTCAACAATAATATTGGAATTTGTAGTAGGCTACATATTTTTAGTGAATATTAATATCATTATATTCATCTATGCACTGAATATAATTATAATATATTATTCATCTGAATATAATTATAGTATAATATGCAGCTTTAATATAATAAAGATTCAACTGAATATTATCTAAATTATATTCATCGATGGACTTACATAATGCTCCAAAACAACATGTGGAAAATACTAACAAAATTGAATTAATCTACTAAACGATCATGGAAACAGTTCTAAAAACTAAATTCATTATAGTTCTATCGCTTTGAAATCGAATAACTATAAAGCCAGGTTCGTTGTTCTACAAATATTGGGAGCGTTTAGACAAATATTGGAGTTGGATTCAGATAATAGCATAGATATTACAGCCAAACCGGCAGGTGCAAGAAATACATAAATCATCGACTGAACACCTGTAGAAAGATTGGAAAGAACTACGCTTGTTTTAGGAGGACTGCTGTTGCATCGGAGATAGAAATTTTATTACCGGTTCTCTTTCTTGATGCGAATGTATAACGGAATTTATAATTTAACCTTACGTTTTTCAATTTAGTACAATTTTACATTTATAGTTGTTTATTTCTTTTGTTGTATTTATTTAGAGCCGTGACCACACTGAGCAAATGTTCGACAAACATGTTTGTTGAAAAAGTTTGGGCAAATTTTTTATGTTTGACAAACAATGTTTGCCCGTGGCCAGTGTGGACACGTCACCAAACAAAATATTTGTAAGTGGGGAGAACAGGTTTTATGTTTTACAGCTGTCAACTTTGAACATTTTTGGAAAAACAGTAATTTTTTGTTTGTCAAGCAACGATTGTCCAAACTTATTAAAATGTTTGTCCCTGAGCTCCTCAACAAACTTGTTTGCCAAAATGTATGTCGAACATTTGTTCAGTGTTGACACGGCTTATGTTTTGAACCTATACTGTTAGAAAATGATGAGAAGACTATAGGACATAGAAAGGAGTTTGAGCCAGTCATTTTGTTCCTTGATTCTAGAGAAAGGACTTGACTCTTTTATTTGGTTGACAAAAATTTTTTCCAATAAATTATATTTTAAAGACGACAGACATTTTTGTGAATACTATCATTTTGATGAATTCTCCAACGAAATACCTCCATCGAAAACTACAAAGTAACTGTTTGTAGACAAAGTAACCTACTCTAGAACATGGTATGCCATAGTGGAGTAGGTCAATTTCCACACAGAAAAACTAAACAAGTAGAGAACACATTATAGGAATCTTTTGTAACTAACTATTGTATGTAATATTGTTATTTATCTAATATTTTTGTAATTGATGTTGTAGTTTTAGTTTTTTGGGAAATAAACATTTATTATTATTATTATTATTATTATAACTATAGATGAACTACAAGGAATTACTTATCAATAATAATAATTGATGATACTTATACAATTTGCAATGTGAGTTACATTTTAGTACTGTAAAAGGCATGAACTCTGTTGAAGAGAGGTACTCCAATAATTAAGTTACTTCTGTTCTGTTGATTCAGCATCAACTCTAGGAACTTTAACTTTTAAGCAAATGACATCGAAAACTAATTTCTAACTCTTACACTATGTTTTAATTCAGTGTTTTCATCGATTACGTATAGATCTCATGATCATTTTAAAATGATTCATGTTCATTTTCACACTGTAAGTAATGACTTGCAAACAAGATTGTAAAGCTATTGAATTCTCAGCCGTATAATGGATGATAGTTATGATTAAGTGTGTGTTTTCCAATGATGGGATTACAGAGGGACCAAAGAAAATCGGAACACAAGACAAGAATCCAAGACAAAACTACGATCTATTATGATCTATGACCTATTTACTACCGTATGACCTAATTATTCAATTATATGTACTAAGAAATTGAATGATATCTATTTGAAGATGATTTTGAAAATTTTTTTTCTGTGAAAATTGAAAATTGGGTTTCAACCTTCTTCAACCTCAAATTTTTCCAGCAATCAGATTTTAAACTTCATAATTTGAGTGTAACGCTAGTTCGCCTCCATGGTGCACATTGGGTAACGCTAAATGGACTAGCATATAATGGCGGTCAGACAAACGCTTATGTTCTCCTGACCGAAAACTAAACAACATCTCAAAGAATTTGGAAATATACAGTGTATATCTAGGCATTTGATATTCATGAGCTATATTATATGTGTTGTGTATCTGCCATACGCTGAATAAATAAGTATCTATTTGAATTTAATTCAAATTCTATTATATGATCTATGACCCATCTATCTATTAGCCTACCGATTATTATCTATAGTTATTATATTACAAATGCTTTTTCATATCATATACAGTTCAATAATTATTTTCTTAGTCTATATTATGTAAATTCATCTATAATTTTGCTGTATTGTAAGCTATTGTATATAAGTGTATAAGCCAGTATATATTGTAATCTACATAAATAAAGTACTCAATCAATCAATCAATCTATTACTATGACCTTTTCCGATCCTCATTGGATAAATGGAACTCTCTAAACCATGTTTTAAAAAGAATTTGAGTATATTTATTTCTGAAACATCTTCATTGTTTCAAGGGGGAAATAACTGTGCCAATTGGAGCTCAGTAGGTGAAGGAGTAAGAGAGAACACAGAGGCTCACTGAACGCTAAAGACGGAGAGGGTGAGTGAGAGTGTACAGAAATTTATTTTTATGACCATCGTGCCCTGCGTAAAGAAGGTTTGAAACGACTTTAGTGCAGGTCAGGAATACCAGTCTACTACTTCCCAAAGCCAAAGGGTGGTCGCAGACTAAACTTGCACAGAATCACTTCCTATCTCAGTACATAAATTTCTTTTCCTCTCCTCTCCCTCTCACGCTGTATTCGCAGTGCCGACGATTTTTACGAGCAACCTGTTTCCTTCTCCCTCACTCCCTCTCACCCCATCTCTTTCCCTCTACCCTAACAAATTATTGTTTCACCTTGCCGAATCAACACGTGCTACAGCGGTTAAATAAATTCTCGGTTCAAGTTCAAATTGAGATATTCCGAAATCACGCTTGCTTGCCGTTTTCAATCGTGCTATGTAACTTGGACTTTGTATCTATCTACCTCAACTTATCAACTAACTATCTAACTTATTCAACTATCGATATGTCAACTACACTGCCTAGTCATGTCAATTAATGAATGAACTATTTATGAATGATAGATATAATCCTATCTATTGATTCTCTGAAATAATATTGAATAATCCGATATTCTGGAAACAGCTTTGCATGCAGTCTTCAATCTTGCTGCTATGTAACTTGTAGACTACTTTGTATCTATCTACCTCAACTTATCAACTACCCATCTAACTTATTCAAACTACAGATCTATCAACTGTACTGTCTAATCCTATCAATGAATGAATAAACTCGATTACTGATTCTATCAATGAAAACTATGATAATTCTAACTTATTCAAACTACAGATCTATCAACTATACTGTCTATCAACTATACTGTCTCATCCTATCAATGAATGAATAAACTCGATTACTAGTTCTATCAATGAATGATTCCTATTCATTGATAATCTGGAGTAATTATGAATGATGAGATTCTGGAATCTCCTCTGCATGCGTGGTTAAGTATTATATGGCCCTTACTGTCCAAACTTCGCCACGTTATTAAATAAAAAAGTCATTCTATTGCATTTCATTCATGCAGTATTCAATATAACTGTCATGTAAAAATAGGCCACAAATCTAATCAATCTATTGCTCTTTTGAATATATCTGCCCAATCCTATCAATGCAAGTATTCCTCCTCTAATGATTTTTCACATCAACGTGTAGGCATTATAATGACTTTAATAACTTTCAGATACATGTAATTCGTTGTGATAGATATAATAAGAAATTATTGAATGTAGATTGTGGGATTTGTAGCGCTCAATCTCTTTTGGATATAGCAGCCTTTGAGATCGTAGAAGGAGAAAAACATGAAATATTTATCCTCCACAGCAGTTGTGCTGTTAAAAAGACATCAATTAGACTATCATTAATAACACTGTATAACTTTCCAATCAGATCCATTTTTTACTTTCTACTTGGTGAATCTTAACAAATCCTACGAAAATGTCTACAGTAAGGTCCACGTTATAATGATGGTATTTGATCAACTTTGGTTTTGCTATCCTAGTTTATCATTCGACAAAGCCGGTGGTACTATCCTTTTCTAGGTCCACGACGATGCCAATTATGTTTTTGACAGTGTAGAAATATAATTAATTAATGCAGAGAATCAGTATCGCTATTCTTCTATCTTTATCCACTGCCATTATAACGTGGACCTCACTATAGAATCTTTTTAATATTCTCAAGATAATTTGAAACTTTAAGACTTCGTCGAGATGGTGCATATTATATAAGTCTGAAAATAATATATTGTGTACACTTGATCTGCAAGTTACAAGAAACTTGAAAGTTTGTAGCTTTCCTCATTATATCTTTGTTCCATAAAAGTAGGCCTAATCCATTGTAAAATTATTATTAAACAAAAATCCAAATTAAATCATTAGTATTTGAAAAATTGCAATATATCAGTAATTTCCATCCATTGTAAAAACGCTAAGAAACCTATAAGGCACATATAAAACACTTCTTGATAATTGTGATAATGATTTAATGGGAATTTAGTCTCTAGGCTTGAAAGTTCACCAACTTCAACACATCCGTATAATCCAATTGCTTTCTAATCAGGCCTCCTCTGTTGATGTCGGCTTTCTCTCGAAAACAAAACTTCAAGCCGCATTTTTCTGTTCATAAATACCGCAAACTGCAGCGCAACATAGGAGCTGTCTTGGCAAATTTCGGTGAAATGCTGCTGGCTGAGTTTAGCTTGAGAAAGAACATTGTACAAAAATAGGATCGCCTTAGAAGTGGGTTGTAGGGCGCAAAGCAAAGGGCTTCAGAGTTTTGTGTGGGCGTGGTGGGTGGAAGAGAGACTCTTTCTCTCTCTTTTCGCTCTCGTTTCGCGTTTGCTCTCTCACTCTCTCCTTCTCGACGCCATTTGCGAAGGGACAGCTGACACTGAGTCCGACAGAAGATCGATTCCCGTGTGCTTCTCTCCACAACTCAGACAAAACAAGGGAGAGAGAGTGCCGTGAGGGGATGGCAAGGCCACAGTCTCTCTCACTCTCTCAAACTTCCTCTCTCTCTCGCTCTCACACACTTTTGCTGGCTGCTTATCGTGGCAGTGCCAGCTCAACTCCGAAAACACTTCTCATTCGGCCTCAAAAATTCACTGAACTCCGCTACTACACACTAGCGAGCCGATTATTTTGAATTATTTTCTCTGCACTGAATCTACAGAAAAATTCCGAGCTCTCAGTTACTATATATTGTGTTAGAATTGATTCACTTGAGTTTAAGAAATTCTTGATTTGCACTCAACTGATTATTAACATTAGAGAAAAAATTCTGAGTTTCCAGTTACTTTATATTCTTATGAAGATTGATTCACTTGAATTTCATAGATTCTTGATTTGCATTCAGCTTATTATTAACACTAGAAAAAAACTCTCAGTTCCCAGTTAGTCTACTGTATACTCTTGTGAGAATTAACTCACTTGAATTTAATAGATTCTTGATTTGCATTCCAATTGTTATCAACATTTCTTCCACTGCATGTTATCTCATTCTTCCTTTATCTCCACTCCTTATCTTCATTTCTATCTTCTTTATCATTCTCATCTTATCCTTATCTTCTTTATCTTCATTCCTTGCTCCCATTTCTTCTCCTCCGCAGCCCTTCTCATCATCACCTCCCCACTTCATGTTCTATTCTACTCCAGTTCCACTCAACATGTTTTTAAAATTATTTCTGTAAATTCATGTTCTCTTCAAAAATGTTTAATTTCTATCGTGCCCTCCCTCATCTTCATCCAAAAGTTTAGTTGATTCCTTTTGCAGCCTAATTTCTAGCATTGGAAATTCCCTTCCACCACAAAAATATTGAGAATTATAAAAATATCATTATATTATTTTAAAATACTATGATTCAATAGTAAATTTATGTCTCCTCTAGACTGAGAACTTGAGACATATCTACCCTGGAAGACATCAATTCCAAGTTGATTCCCATCATTAGAAATTAAAAAATTATTATTCTCTGTCTGATATACATGATTAAATCTAAATCAATATAAAAACTTGAAGTACCCTTTTTTTAAAACTTAAAAATATTTGAGTTTCGACAATTGGTAATAATTTTCAAGGTTAACTTGAAAATGACCAGTGGTTGTCCAATAGTCGTTAAAATATTTAAAGTTTTTAATAAAAGGGTATTTCAAGTTTTTATATTGTTTTTATTAATTTGAATAAAGTAGTTCATATCATTGAAGTGATTTTATGATTCAATCTCTTTAACACACAGTTTTCTAAGACTATAATAGCAAACAGTAAGACAATAATAAAAATGACTTGATGTAGCTGTTCACTTATGTATCACAGAGTAACGATACCCCATTAGTATTAGGTTAGATTCATTGATAATTCTAGTTCGGTTACTCTGAGATTACATGGATCAACTAAACAAGATAAGGGTAGAACCATAGAAAAACGATAGCAAATTAGATATCTCATGGTATAGGGTGTTTATGTCGCAAGTTTCACTGTTATCCCAAGTCGATAGTTCCCATAGTTCTTTCCTATGCAGCTGTGTGACGCTGGTAGTCTCTCAAACTGTGCCGTTCATACACTATCACCCCAACAAAACAGTGAAATTCGACAATAATCAACAGTAATCGGCTTGAGATAACAGTAAAAGTTGCGACATGAATTACCTATACCATGGGGTATCTACTTACGCTATTGTTTCTCTATGGTAGAACTATACACCAACATGAGAGATCATGGAGCAAAACCTCAAAACTCAGTACACCACATGTCTTTATTCATAATATGAATATGATTATTATTCATAATATTATTATGCATTGCGCATCGACAATCGAATATTCGTTTTCCATGTATAAAGCCATCTGAGATCCAGCTAATCCCAGACCAGCCACTTGCATAATAAATTCACTCGAATTTTCTCCATCAGCCACCAGAATCAGCAAACCATATCACATCCTCCAAGTGATCACACAATAACAGGAAATTCCAGACCATGGGAAAAAAGCTTGCACGTTACATTTACATGGGGAATCAACAGAAAAGCACAATCTCATTCTCAGCGATCTCATTGTTACTCCCACACACAACACGTTTAGGATATTATTAAGATTCATCATTATTCAGATGTAGCTCTGCTTTTTCAATGAGTATTCCTTTAGCCAGAAGCGAACAAGCCATGAATGGAGAGTGCTATCATTTTTGTGGCAGAAAAACTCCCAAAGCAATCCGATTCATGTCTGCTTCACGCCTGCGTGGAACAATGGCATTTACAAGCGTTCTGAGCGGGACTCGAACCGAATCTAGAATATTATTCATAACGCTAATAACTAAGAATTGATTACGGTGATATGTTGCCACTGATGAAAGTGATACAGTCCCACGTTTCTCGGTAGGGTTTGGAGGTGTTCTCTCTTCACATAATTTGGTTGTGAAGGAGTTATTTATTTAATTATTATTTAACGAAAATCCTAAATAAATACTGCAAATCACCCCGAATACCTCTGCTACTGCAGACATTGACAACAGGGTTAACAGCTAGATGGAAATTCGATGAGAACTACTATCCAAAAATTATTTATTTATTTATTCATTTATTAGGTTAGCACAAGCAATACAATGATCGGGAAAAGAAAAAACAGGCTATTGCCCAAAACTTCTTTAATTCCTTAATTTTGTCTTGAATGGTCCAAATATGTTGTAGGTTATTTCCATATAGTTATGTTAGGTTTCTCAATGGCTGAGTTTATAGCTCCATCAGAATGAAAGAGGCAACTGCTAATTTAATAGAAACTTATTGCTATTCTGTATCACTAATTATTTCATAGAGCTCAATCTTAGTATCTAGCAACTGCATTGGGTAATGTACCAGAACAGTAATGGGGGAATGAATTTTCATAGGTTTTATTCTTTAATTTTATGTACAATTATTGGTTCAATTTTTCCAGAATAGTTTGTAAAAAAAGATTATTCATTATTAATCAATTATTGTTAGTATATGCACTCTATTACTGTGATATAGTAACAGCTGTTGTAGCTATGGTGAAAGTGATATTTTCGAGCTCAAAATTTAAGTGATTTTATTCTATATTTTGTGAATATTTGAAGTTTGGTTTTTGTTTTAATGGAAGTTTCATTATCAATTTATCTAAATTTGAAATTCTTTGTTTTATTCTGATTCATAGTTTCAGATTGAAGATTTGGTGTGAAATTGAAGTGAACATAGCCTACATAATATTTGGACGATTTGTGACAAAATCAGGAAATTGAAGAAGTTTTGGGCAATAGCCTGTTTTTCTTTTCCGACTATTGTATTGTTCGCTCTATCTAATAAATAAATAAATAAATATGTTTGATTTTAAAGCATTCAAATTTAAAAATATACTTTGTGAAAATAATGAGTACTGAAAATTTTGTGAAGTGAACAACAACTCCAATACAACCTATATCGGACTATGTGTAACCTTATCTAAATCTGGGAGAGGAATAGCACAAGGTTATCTCATTTTTTCTCTTCCTAACATTTCTGATGATGTACTTATTGTATTAATAAGAATAAAGAATAAAAATAATAAAGAATATCAATTAATTACATCCTAACAAATGAGTCAAAAATATTGTAAATGTCTGATAAATATTTATACTGTAGTTAATACTGGCATTAAATCATTCTTATAGAAAGTAAATAACGAATGGACATGCAATATTCATACCTGTTCAGTCATTTCATTCGTCGATAGTTCTACCATAAACATGCAGTACTTAGTCAGAATGGAACATACCTGAAACAAAAAATACGTGATTTAGAATCATACAATGGCGAGACAATCAGAAATCTTGCAGTGGTTTTGTGATTCAAAATAATACAAATGTTTTCGTACATGATTCACCAGAATCAGTGATGAACAATATTAGAAGAACAAATAAATAAATCTTCATTCAATGACAAGTTATTGGATAACAATGATCAAATAAATTCAACAAAAATGCGTAGTGTACAGTCAATGAATACAATACTGCTTGCTAAAGAATGAACTTGTCTGCAAACTGGAGCATATCTCATAAATGAAAATGAAATCAGGAATTCGCTTAGCATACACCAATGAGACAATAAATAATTTCATCCACCAAAACAATACATGAGAAAAATACGGAATAAAATAATCATAGCATTAGTCCTAGTAATAATCCAAGTATTCTTAGTTTGTATAGCTTGTTGAAAACCTCAATCTTAGCTTATTATTTATTTATTATTTTACAAAGGCGACTTTCTAGAGGTATTTTAAGGCAGGGTTTTGATGATGGGATGAATGATAATACAATGAAGGTAGAGTCATGAATGAATAAAAATGATAGGTTATGCTGTCCACTTGAATTGATTTGAGTCCACTTTCCAGTCCAGAAATAAATAAACTGAAGAATTTTAATTTGATTTGATTAAAAACCGAATATGATAGAATGATTACTTATTTCTTTCCTGTACAGGGCTACTTGTAATATAAATGTAAAGAAAATGAAAATCTCAGTACCCTTTTTTTCAAATATTTTACCACAACATGTTTCGGTCATTTATGCCATTTTCAAGTGATATGAATTAAAATTTTTATGATTTAATTCATATCACTTGAAAATGGCATAAATGACCGAAACGCATGTTGTGATGAAATATTAAAAAAAAGGGTACTGAGATTTTTATTTTCTATACATTTATAGAATGATTACATTCAATAAACTCTCAGAACTTGAAAATATTGAGTACAGTCAATGAAAAATACAGGTTGCTAAAGAATAGACTATAGCTTAAGTTGTAGACCTATGCCTGTTTTCAATGAATATAAGTTGAAATTAGGTTTAAAAGAGGTCAAGCTTCCTGAGCGAAGTACAATGGAATTACTGGTGTAATTTAGCAACAAATTCAACCTTGTGTTATTTCTACACAACCAACACCAATAAAACAGACCATTAGCAATCGAGCCTTGAATCTGTGAAATCATCCGTGTGATCAATCATCAACGAAATAGTTGTGTAACAGGATATTCCAAATTATTTCCAGTAAATGTTGAAAAAATTGTCAAAATTAGCTGGAGGAGGATGTGGAAAACATCCTCAAGATTACAACGCTTAATCCCGACACGAACAAAGTTGGGATCGGATCGAGAAAAAATCTATTCTGAGTGTTGGTCGACTCGTAAATCACTCATTAAAAAGCTCGAAAAATTTGTAAACGCTTCTGGTGTTCATCCAACTACGTGTGAGATCCTTGAAATGAGTCAGTGTTGTTATTGTTTGAAAAAGAGATTGACTTCAGAGTGTAAGATTGTAAGTATGTATTTTCTGATGAAGAATATCGCTTGAAAAAAAGAAAATACGATTGATTTCAGAGTGTAGTGTATGTAGTTTCTGATTAAGGATATTACTCGAAAAAGAAAGATCGATTTCAGAATATGTAGCTTTTAATGAAGGATATCACTATAGTGAGGTCCACGTTATAATGGCGGTAGAGAAAGATAGGAGAACAACGTTGCCAATCCTCTGTCTTGCCACTAATTACGTTAGAGGGTAGCTGCCTGTTACAGGTATATCTGATGTAGTATTAACTGTTCATTCTTGTTTGAAATAATTATTTTTATTCCAAAATCAAAACTTAAATGTTTTGCTAATTAATTATATCTCTACATTGTTGAGAAACGATCTGACAACGTTGCAGAGCTAGGAAAGGATATAGCACTGTCTGTTTTGTCGAATGATAGACAAGGATCAATAAACCTTTATCAGCTACCGTCTATAGAAGGCATTGACAAGACAGAATATCGGCAACGTTGTTTTCCTATCTTTCTCCACTGCCATTGTAACGTGGACCTCACAATAGAAAAAGAATGATTGAATTCAGAGTGTATTTAGTCTCTGATGAATGATATTGCTTGGGATTGATTTTAGACTAGTTTCTAATGAATAATATTGCTTGGAAAAGATTGATTAAATTTCAAAGTGTATCAGTTCCTGATGAGGGATATAACTCGGAGAAGAATGATCTATTCAGGAGTGTATGTAGTCTGTGATGAATGATTTTGCTTGAAAAATAATAATTGATTTCAAAGTGTATTAGTTTCTGATGATAGATATTACTCGAAAAAGAAAAATTGATTTCAGAGAGTATGTAGTTTCTGATGAATGTACATGTATTTTCCAATGAATAACATTGCTTGAAAAAGAATGATTGATTTCAAAGTGTATTTAGTCTCTGATGGAGGATATTACTCGAAAAAGAAAGATTGATTTCAGAGTGTACTTAGTCCTTAATGAAGGATATTACTCGAGAAAATAAAATTGATTTCAGAGAGTATGTAGTTTTTGAAGGAGGATATTACTTGAAGAAAAACGATTGATTTCAGAGAGTCTGTCGTCTCTGATGGAAAATATTATTCGAAAAAGAAAAATTGATTTTAGAGTGTATGTAGTTTCTAAAGAATGATTTTGCTTCAAAAAGAAAGATTAATGTCAAAGTGTATTTAGTTTCTGATGAAAGATATTGCTTGAAGAAAAAAAGATTGATTCTAGAGTGTATGACTTTGATGAAGGAGGTGTGAAGGTGTGGAATGATTTTTTCGTGTACTTCTCTCTCGGTGAATTGATTAAATATAGGAAGGAAATGGTGTAGATGTTTGGAGAAAGAGGGTATTTCCAAACCCTGCGTCAAGCAGTGGGTGTGGGGAAGGGTGAATTTTGGGGTGGGGAGGGGTTGAAGGCTGACATAGCTTGCCGAGGTATTGATTTATGTTGGGGATTATCTACGCTCCGCGTGGCCCAACGACTGTTTAAGCCATCCTAACTTCAAAACTCTACTGAATAAGATAGGCTGGCTATGCTCTCTTCTCAGTCAGAGTCTGCATCTGAGTTCTGAGTAGGAGCGTTGGTTGTTTTAGCGCTCAGCTCCTTTTCTTCTGTGGCTGTCTTTTTCTAAGTTGGAGGAATACATTACCTTCTCAGCTGTCACCTTATTTCAAATCCGAGGAAGTATTCCACCTCCACCCCTAATCAGTTTCGATTGATTGAAATTGGGCCTCGTTTTAGAAGCCTATGATTTAACTCGATAGATACTGTAAAATACTTCACTTGAATGGGCTACATTTTTACAAATTAATAAGAACAATATGAAAACTTAGATTACTGTAAAATACTTCACTTGAATGGGCTACTTTTTTACAAATTAATAAGAACAATATGAAAACTTGAAAAACACTTTATAATTTATAATATCACAACTATAATATATTTAGTGTGTATATTTTTGGCTTCAAAATTTTCCGAAATAACTTAATTTATTCAAAGTGCGGTGATATTAAGTGCAATATTTGACTATAATTTGGTATTTTATTCATTCTGAATTCAAAATTTCTAGCTCATATATATTTTTGGACAGAACTTTGAACTTTAACTATCCTGAGTAAGAACATAACCTATTTATTCGGACATTTTATTATTTATCAAAATTTGGGAACAGAATAGTTTTGGGCTATGCCTGTAGTTGTTCTATCCCGATCATATTCATATGATTTGTAATTATATCAACAAATAAATAAATAAACTAGTTTCGACCATAACTTAGGTCATTTTTAAGTTGGAATGTTTCAACTTGAAAATGACCTAAGTTATGGTTAAATAAAAAAGTGTACTACAAGTTTCCATATTGTTCTTATAATTATATTACTGTATATGTAGCAATATAATAAAGTGAGCTTATAGTAGAAGTGGAGCTAGAACGAAATTAGTTTCTAAGCTTATTCAACTCACAAACTTATACAAAAGTTGCAACTGATTCTGGGTCGATCAACAATTTCTTCAATTAAATCTTCAATCATTCCTATAATTATGACTATTGAATGTAGGCTGAATGGATATAAGAGTTTGGGCTGATTTACAGCTTTTAACTAGGATTTTCGTTTAATAATGATCATAAAAATTCAACATGAGAGGTTGAACTTTATAATTTTTTTTTGAAATTTATGGTAGTGTACTCAAATTCTGGTTCCGTATATTGAATACTATACAATAAAATGTTGAATAAATTTAGGGGATGCATGCAATAAGAATCTGAAGTGAGGTTTTGGGGTAGATTTCTCAGTCCAGTAGCAGCCCAACAGTGATTAAACTAGATGAAGATTTAAATGTAGTTATTTCTGTGATAGTTATAGAAATATGTATTATTGTGGTTGGTCATTGGAAAATGAATTGAAAAGCGGGGAAATGATTTAGCTTCCAAACAATTGCGATAAGAATAAGTTTAGGATTAGAAAAATATGACAAGGAAGAGAGATAATTAATGGAAAGATTAATGATGGCAATGGATGATTGAATGATGAGTTCAAAATGGAATAATTGTGCAAACAGGGTACAAGTCGAAGAGGATTGAAAAATACATTGATAAGCTAATTATTAATACTATTATTTCAGCTTTCTGTATCCTGTTATTGAAGAAAGTGTACCTTAGTTGTATGTTTTTCAATAAATAATGCATCTCAATTGATCTTGGATAATATTTTGATAGTATAGATCGATTTTGATATAGATTTGATACATCATGGAAGATTGAAACATTTCAACCTCATATTGAAGCATTTCAACCTTTTCCGTTCTTATTTTTGAATCGCATTATACTGAACGCTACAAAAACTACAACAGCCCACATTCTCAGTTCAGGACTGTCCTGGAAGACAACAATCGACCTGTCCCTCTAGATTTTGAAAGACACTCACAGTTTGCGTAACTTTCCAATCCTCAAAAAAACCTTCGAAGAATGACAGAAGAACGGTCATTCGAAAAAGACCGACCGAAAAAAGACAAGGCACTGGGTTTCACTTTCTTTGTCCACCTTGGGGACACAAAACAGTCTCGAAGGTGAAAAGTTCAGTTATCCATTATTTCTACCCTACTTTCTCTATTTTTTGCGCCTTGACTCCTCTTGTTTCCAGGGAAAGAAAGAGACAACAATGATGCTTTCGCTCGTAAAGCTCTCTCTTCTTTTCAAAAGGTTGCATCCCATTGCGTCGAACGCCAAAATACTGGAAGAACCTGGTTCGTCTTCTTTGAAATGAAACTTGAATGTGTTCAGGGTAGAAAAAATGCTTTGTTTAGATGAACATTTCACCTAATAGAGATAGCCTTAGTTTATTCCACTTCGACATTCGAATACGAATTTCAAGAATAGCTGCAATTATTAGTTTTGTACTATGTCTTCCAAATCACAATATTCTATTATATCAAACGAGCAATTTCTGTATTTATTATATATCTGGTTATTTTTATATCTGGTTATTTTGTTTAATATGTATTAATATGGTTTATATATGTTTAACGGATCTCGGAAACGGTTCTAACGATTTTCACGAGATTTGGAAAATAGTAGTTTTATGATATAAAGATTCGAACTTAGTGCCATAATGAACGGCATCAAATGAATCTGAAATTACCGTTTCCAGTTTTGCTTGGAGCAAATATCTCAGCTGGAAGCCAACAGTGGAGCAGAACGCATCTCTTACCTCACGTATTATTCCCTCATTCATTGATCTATTCCCCAACCCTTGTTTCCTTACTTCTGTTTATCATCTCACCGGTCTCGCTCAGTCATCCCTCCTTCCATCACTTCCACATCCCACATCTATCCTTCCTTCTCTCGCCACGTTTCCCCTTTCTCGCTAGCAGATACGTCACATCTCAAGTTTCAGGGATCATCCTACTGTTCAGCTTCCTCCACCACCTCACCCCTCGTCCTCCTCTCCTCCTCTGACATCAGAGCTGTCTGCTCTTTCATCTTGCACAGCAGCATTTTCTATAGTCATAAATCTTTGTGACGTTTCCATGGAGAACCGACGGAGACAGCTTGAAAAGAAGGAAATTCCATTCCAGCTTCTAGTCCTCCTGTGCAATGTATTATACCAGAATTCTCCATGAACATATTACAAAATCCTCTAATTAGATATGAGAGGTAGTTCATCAATCACGTTATACCTAGATGAATTTGATCCCTCGTCTGTTCTGAGTCTATGAAATGTAGAAAAACATTATGGGAATCTATGATCAAAACTCATATCACGGTGCTAATATCATCAAAACCTATTGACTCTGTTTCAAATCATTCATGATTGTAATAGATTTATTCATTCATGTAAGTAACAATACAGAGTGTTTACGAACTGCCTACCAATATTCTAGGGCATTGTTCCTGGGTAAGAAACATCTCTAAATATCATATTTAAATTGTCCGGAAGTCTTCAGTTACTCACACAGCGGCCATTTTGCTTTTTTCACTTATTATTTTTTTTTTCTAAATAATGGTTGAACATACGAAATTGAAACTCTGCATGATCATTTATAGCAACTAGACAAAGCTAGAAAAAAGTTATGATAATTTTTGAAATTCATAAAACAAAATGGTGGCCATTTAAAATTTTGTTTCTTAAATAACTCAGAAACCGTTGGTTTTTCAAAAAACTTTACAAGAATGACTCTGTTTAGTAAATTTAATTGTCTATCGATTGGTACCAGAATGTCTATGATTGGACCAATATTAACTGAGATATGGTAGCTTTAGTGATGGGTGACCACTGAAAGTTTGTTGCAGTGCAAACCAAGGCATTCTGATAGAGTCGCCTCAATGATGCAACAATCTCTATTTGCATTGAATGTTAATAGTAAGCGATTTTAGGTAATTTCAAACAATAGAATAACGTTACATAACCCTCTAAAGTTGGGTCACCAACCACTAAAGCTTCCATATCTCAGTTGATGATGATCCAATCTCAAAAAATCGGTATCAATCGATAGGCAATTGAATTTAGTAGAGAACGTTATTCTTGTTGAGTTTTTGTAAAATCAACATTCTCTGAGTTATTTAAGAAACAAAATTTCATATGGCCGCCATTTGTTTCATGAATTTCAAAAATTATCATAATTTTTTTCTACCTTTGTCTCCCTTCTATAAAAAGATCGTGCAAAGTCTCAATTTCGTATGTTCAACTATTATTCAGAAAAAAAATAATAAGTGAAAAAAGCAAAATGGCCGCTGTGTGAGTAACTGAAGACTTCCGGACAATTTAAATATGATATTTAGATATGTTTGTTAGAATGTTGAATATTTAGAATGTTGATAGGCAGTTCGTAAACACTCTGTATAGTAGCTCTTGTAGTTATTGTTCATTTTGGACTGATATCTGATGGGAAAATTCCTAGTTATTTGGTGTGGGGGCTAATGGAGATATCTGTATCAATCCATTTCAGATTAAACTAGATTTCTTCATCCAATGTAAGCCACAATACTGTAATATTGTGGTTATTTTAATTGTAGTCATTGTACAGCATAGGACTGATGAGAAGGTCCCTAGTTGTTCGGTGCGATGGCGGCAGAGGTAGAAGAAAACCAACTGCGCATGCCTGACTACTGGCTAATCTCAATATTACAAAACTAGAGCATTCTGAATGGTTGACTCAAATAGCTGGTTACAACTCAATTATAGTTTTTCTTGTAAGTTACAATATTTTTCTCGAGTAGAGCAAGAAATAATATTTTGAGAATTTTATGGGTAGTTCATAATAGTTCCATGTTAAATTATTGGAAATTAACTTAATAAAATAATGACTCAATGATTGTGAACTAGAAAAGTCTTCATTTAGCACTGAATAAAATACAAATGGAGATTGCTATTCTATCTTTACAATATCATTTACTAATTCAATCAATTTTAAAACTTGAGAACATCTTGGGCTCTCGTGAATCCAAAGGAGCATTGGCATCTGCCTTCACAATACAGCAATGAAAATCAGTAATGAAATAAGTAATTAAATCATTTCAAAATAAAAAAACTATCAAAATGACATTATTTTGACCTATTCTCGTAGTAGAATATTGTGTAGATCTATTTTTATGTATAAATCAATCGATGAGATTTGAACATCCAATACCTCGGAATGGTTGAAATAAATGAATAGAACATTTGAATTTTGCAGATAAGTAGTTATATTTTGGATTCTAAATCTAATATTAAACTGATTAAATTTGAACTGATTTGGGAAAACCAATTGAGTGTGCTAAATGTCATTTATTATGACTATTATATTAGGTAGAATTCACGCTTTAAACGATCTCTAATTTTGAGTAGAGGGAAAACTTGAATCAAACTACGAAAATTCAAGTGCATGAATGAAATAATTGCTTGGCAGGATGTCCCAGAACATTCATATCAAACAATGCAACTCGAAAATCGATCGCCAATTTTTAAGCAAACTAGAAATTGATAAGTTGATTTGAGCACTTATCATGTCAAAATGCACAAAGAATTGTATTTCGATAGACTGAAAGTTCTCTAGTAACTTGAAACTTGTGAGAAAGCGTCATGTTCTGTCACAGTGCAACCAAACTTTCTGTAATTACCTTAGATTGTTGTTATCAGTGACTTGTTTCTGGCATATTATTCAAATTACACTTGCTAAGTTGGTATTGAGTTTCCTCCGAAAGATAAGTGAGAGAGCCAAATGTGACAATGCAGCTTAGAATGAGAGGAACGGGAAAGCCAGGAAATGTAAATTGGGTAATTTTTGAAAGCATGCTCAATTTTACGATAGGAATGTCAATCTTGTAATAATTAGGTTGATAATATAGAATATAACATTAGCTGTAGTCAACATTACTGAGTCAACTTGTTAAATTTGTATCCACGTTTATTGCATTCATCTATACTTTGATGTGTAGTCCAACTATTTCAGTTATTCAATTGGTAATTTGAAATTAATTGAATTTCCAATAAACACCGTCATTTATCATGACAATATGATTATGAAGATATCATTCATAATGATACAATATCATTCAACTCATTATGATATTAACTATCTTTCACAAGATTAGTAATCATTTAAAAGGTTCATATCACTGGTGACTAGTTTATTCACAAATCACAATCCCAAGTCAATTTTCGAGGAATGGATGGTTACCAGTTGTACTTTCAAATTTGATTGTACATTGAGTGATTGAATTATCGTTATTGAAGATTTCAAAAGTAGATTATTAAGAGGCTCAATTAGTTCACCAGTTGTACTTTCAAATTTGATTGTACATCGAATGATTGAATTATCGTTATTGAAGATTTCAAAAGTAGATTATTAAGAGGCTCAATTAGTTTACCAGTTGTACTTTCAAATTTGATTCTACATTGAATGATTGAGTTATCGTTATTGAAGATTTCAAAAGTAGATTATTAAGAGGCTCAATTAGTTTACCAGTTGTACTTTCAAATTTGATTGTGCATTGAATGATTGAATTATCGTTATTGAAGATTTCAAAAGTAGATTATTAAGAGGCTCAATTAGTTGAAATGAGTGGACAAGTTTATAAAATTCTTTGGAATTCTATTAACAGAAGAACAGGATGACATCTTATCCACTAATATTCGAGTATATGTTACTGTTCCTCACAAGTAACCTAAGAGAACTATTGAGAACTGTTTCTCGATTCAATATTTGTTCACTTATAGGATACTAGCCGTCAGGCTCGCTTCGCTCGCCATATCCGTCTAGCCAAGGGTCCGCCCCCTGGACCCCCGACTGGATCGTCCAAGAATGAGATCAGCAGGCTCGCTTCGCTCGCGTGCATTTTCCAATTGAGTATTTTTATCATATGTTAGGACAATCTAGTCGGGGGTCCAGACTAAACGTCTGGCTAAACGGATATGGCGAGCGAAGCGAGCCTGACGGCTAGTAATATAATATTCCCAGGATTGAAGTAGCAGTGCCCATCAATTTTTCCGCGATAAATGCATTTAAATCTTCAACTTGGTGCCAACCTAACAAAGTCAACTCACTTAATGCCAACCTGAACAATTATTATTTAGTTGCCAGTTAACAACTGTTTCGAAGAGGTACTCTATCTAGATATAGTTCTATAGTAACATATGATATGGAAATTTCAATTATAATTAAGAGATTGGGAGAAGAAGAATATACATGCTAAAAGACGAACTTTAAACCCTTAAAAACAACCCTTAGAGTTAAAATATTGCCAAAAGATTTCTTAGTGCGCCTCTAAAGGGCCAACTGAACATACCTATCAAATTTGAACGTTTTTGGTCCGGTAGATTTTTAGTTCTGCGAGTGAGTGAGTGAGTGAGTCAGTCAGTCAGTCAGTCAGTGAGTGAGTGCCATTTCGCTTTTATAAATATAGATGACATTGGGTATTGCGACAATGCAGAACATGATCCTTACTGGATCTCTCTGTCACAAAGCTATAAGAAACTCATACCCCGCTAATAATTGATAAGACAGTCGTAAGGCCAATTGACGGCTTAAATGATTCAGGCGAGGTGGAACCTTCCCGTAAGGAACTCTCTATCATCAAATGCCATAAGAATTTACTTTACTTTATTGATAAGACAACTCGAGAATAGTCCAGTCTGTAAGTGAATAGATCATCCACTACCTCAATCTGTATTTAGAAGACAAATATAATGTGATAGGGCAACCTACGCTTTTGACTTTTACGCTGGTATTACTGTATAAGGATGATATATGAATCATGGAACTTTCATGAGAACTAGATCACTAGTTTTGAAATAGTCTAATGACAGACGGCACTTATATCAATGAAACAGTTCCTATCTCATCTATAAGTGGACAGAAATCAGAGAGCCTCCTCTAATTCCTAATATAAATTAGTTATTTGTGCAAGTGCGCAAAGTGTCAGTTTGCTGCACCGAAAGAAACGTTTACGCCCGAGCCGTAGGCGAGGGCGGAATGGTTTCTTGAGTGCAGCAGAGGAACTTTGCGCACGTATTCACATTAAGTTTTTCCTACAGTTACCATTGAATATGAAAGTGGGTAATTATGGGTAAAATTGCCTGAAATCCATCAATGTTTTTCTGTGTAATTTTATTATTGATAAAAACCTTAATCCTAAAATCCTAAAGTCCTCGTTGTCCTTGTTAATATTAATGAATATAATTAGCGCGTTGTGCTTCGTTGCACCTCTGCTCACTATAGCAGCCACAGCAGTCACTGTTACCAACTTCATTTTGATTTTGCTGCACTGTTGCTCCATATAACCTACTAAGTATTTTGCGTTGCCATGTTGCAAATCTGGAGTGCAGAAAAATTTTTCCCGCACTAGAGCGGAAAAGTGATTCTTTGCGTTCTGGAATCAGTGCAGCAATGGCCACTTTTCAACGTAACTGTAGGAAAAAAATATTTTCAATCTCATGTATAAAGTGAAAAGCAATCAGAAAAACTCCCCTTATTCTTCGGCAAACGCGCAGTAGCAAATCAATAAATCTCGGATGACACCGTTTAGCTTTTAGAAGACAGAAATGAGCTGGGAGTCGTTACTGCTTGAGCCCCGAATGGACATATCTAGCAAATAAATTCGCTCAGCATTCTCTTCTCGCTAAACTGGCTTTGCCTCAAATTGTGAGACGGCTTTCGAGGACAGTTTCTCGTTTTATTCAAAGTCACAGAGAGGCGAATGAGGGAGATGGATGCAGTTTTATTTGGTGCTATTCAGTGTCAAAGAGTGAGTGAGTGGGATAAACGACGATAATGAAAGAGTGAGGAAGATGTAAGAGTGGAGGAGATGAAAGTGTGAGGAAGATGAATGAGGAGAATGGATGAGGAAGATGGACGATGCTGAGAAATTTGGGAATTTGTGGAATTGGGCTCGGAGCAGTCTCGGACGTCTTGTAGAAGCCGGCTGGATTTCGGTGACAACTTGTTACTTAGTTGAATATCTTCTTCCTCATTATTGTTGCATGCATATACTTTCTCACAGACATTATCACTCTCTTTCTCTTTCTCAATCTTAATCACTCTCGCTGTCTCTATCTCATACAGATTCACTCTTTCTCTGTCTTTCTCATAAACACTCTCTCATACTCTCTTTTATACTCTCACTTACTCTCTATCATACACACTCACTCTTTCTCTGTCTTTCTCATAAACACTCTCTCAGTCTCTTTTTTTACTCTCTCACTCCCTCCCTCTCACACTCTCCCTCTCTCTCTCCCGGTCGTGTGTTTATGGGGAGGATATTATTTTATATCCTTAGAGAATCACAATTATTTGTTGAAACACCGCCGATTTATGAAGTTACATAACAATTTTATATTATCGTTATTCTAATTGCATTCAATCCGCACTCACTCTCTTTCTCTCTCTCTCTCTCTCTCTCCCGGTCGAGTGTTTATGGGGAGAATATTATTTTATATCCTTAGAGAATCACAATTATTTGTTGAAACACCGCCGATTTATGAAGTTACATAACAATTTTATATTATCGTTATTCTAATTGCATTCAATCCGCACTCTCTCTCGCTCTCTCTCTCTCTCTCATACACACTAACTCTTACTCTGCCTTTCTCATAAACACTCTCATTCTCTCTTTTTACTCTCTCTCTCTCTCTCTCTCTCTCACTCACTCACTCTCTCTCTCTCTCTCATATTGCTTTTTCATATCATATACAGTTCAATAATTATTTTCTCAGTCTATATTATGCTGTATTGTAAGCTATTGTATATAAGTGTATAAGCCAGTATAATTATATTGTAATCTACATGAATAAAGTACTCAATCAATCATACACACTCGCTCTTTCTCTGTCTTTCTCATGAAAACTCTCTCACTCTCTCTTTTATATTCTCCTCTCTCAATCTCATAAACACTCACTCTTTCTCTGTCTTTCTCATGCACCCTCTCTCATTCTCTCTCTTATTTTCTTTCAATTCTCATTTGAGTAAATTTCATGTCTATTCTTCTTGTACTACTTTCTCTTTTTTCCCACTTCTTTTTTGTCTTCTTCTTTTTCCTTCGTCAGCTGATTTAAACACGTATGTCAATACGTTTCAATTTGTTCTTCTTCTATTCTCAATCATTTTCAATAAACTGCCAATAGCTATTAAAGAAACAGTTCCAATCAATCCATTCAAATCGAAAACAAAAAAAATTGGATCCTGTCCAATAGAATCAATCATGGAGAACAATTAGTTCTATGAAAAATTTTCCATATTGTTTCATTCTCATTTTCTTCATTATAATGATTTTTTCCCATGATTATTATGATTGTTTTTTATGCTACATTCTTATAAAATTTCTACATCTTAGGTTATCAATTTTCAAATTTGTGTATATAAATGTGGTTTTATGAACTTCTAATGAGTCGCAAGATGTATTATTATTAGATTTTTTCAATTTTGGCATAAAATCTTAAACAATAGCAAAATTAGTGGCATGCCGACACATATTCATATATAGTGGGGGCCACATTTTCTTAGATCAGCAAATAATCAACCAATTGTATTAATACTTTGTAAATAATTGTAGCCTACCTTATATGCTTTTTGTAATCATGTCTATAATTTGCATAAACTCCTCTGGTCGTGTTGTACCCTCGACCAGAGACATTATTATTATTATTCTCTTTTTCACGCAGTTGCGGATAGCTTATTCGAAGAGGGGCAAAATTTATGCAACCTCTTGGCATTATTTTCTATTATTGATGGAGTATTTTACCAAATATGTTGGAGCGTTTGGCGTACTATGCGAGCTGTATCAAGCAGAACAGACTTCTGCATTTTCCCTACCAGAGTTTCTGAGACATCAATAGCCTTACAGCTCTCCACTGTTGAATTAAAAACCAGACCATTCACAGATATTACGATTGGGATTATTCTAACATTATTGAGCCCATACATATCTTTGAGCTCAAATGCTAGCTCTTGATACTTCCTCAATTTCTCACCTCTTGTTCTTTGACAATTTTCATCTGCTGGTATGGCTACATCAATTATCAAGGCTTCTTTTTCATTCATGTTCAACATTAGGATGTCAGGCTTGTTATGAATGACTTGCCTGTCAGTGATCATTTGAACATCCCAATAGATCTTAATCTGGTTTCTCTCAATAAATGCAGGAGGAGAGTAAGAATAGTATGGGGGCATTTCTTCAAAGAAGTCAAATTCCTGCTGCAATTTCAGGTGCACTATTTTTGCAACATTATTATGTCGCCTCAAATACTCTTTTGGTGCCAATATTGAGCAGCCTGCAACTATGTGCTGAATACTTTCTACTGCAGAGTTACAAAGCCTGCATTTATCACTTATGCTCAGATCTATAATAATATAATAATAATCTTTATTTCCGTATAAAAAAAAACAAAATAATTACAAAATTGAACTTGCAGAAATCATCTCTGATGATATGTCTTCTATAGGCATTGGTAGCGACAACCTGATCCTGCATAGCAATTATAAAGCCTTCTGTTTCTGGGAAAAGATTTCCATCTGTCAGCCACCTGCTTGAAAGGTCATGATTATTATGATCAGAGTTCAGATGCTTACAGTAGCGCCCATGCAGTTCCCTCTGTTGCCATTCTGCCTTGTAATCATGCACTGTCAAGGGCTCTCGACCATTAGGATTCCTCAGGTTAAGTGCAGTATAATTTTCATCAGTCGGCACACTTCCCTGAGAAGATTTGTGTTAGCAGAAATGAAATACTCTCTTAGTCTTTTTATTATTATTATTATTATTATTATTATTATTATTATTATTATTATTATTATTATTCAAAGTGAATTTGAATGATCTTCATAAATTCTTTCTTTTTTTATATATTTTTTCTTTTGTATTATTGTTTGTCATAAGCAACAACTGAAATCCCATTGTTTTATATTTTATTGCTACACAATACAATTAAATGAATTATTATCATGTATCAATTAATTTTTTTTTCTACCCAAGATTGACAACTATTTCTCTTTTGATATGATTTAAATTGAATATTACTATTTTGGGATCACTGATTGATTATATCAATGTACTATTTCTATGGTTTTTTTTAATATAATGTAAAGCTTGACTCCTCCAGTCAAAACTTCTTTAGAAGGTTTTGGAGAATTCATAATTCGTCTAGTTTATAATATTTGAAATGTTTCTACTGAAAGGGAATCTTCTTATCTTTTGTCATTCTTGCTTTTTTTTATTATTCTTCATTTGTTTTGTTTGTAAGATTTCTTTTTATAAGTGTATTTTTCATTTTTGTTTGTTATATTTTCTATAATAAACTCCCTTCTTCTGGGGGTACCAGGACGAAGGAAAAAGGAAAGGAAAGGAAAGGATTATTATTATTATTATTATTATTCTTTGTTTGATTGTCATTTGAAATTCCCGGATTGTGGAGTGAAGTTGACCTTATCGTATCCGAAAGACATACTCACCTATCAATAATATTCTATTAGAAAATTCTACCATTGCGATTAGATTTTCTTCCCAGAGACGAATGCGGTCGATAAAAACTTGGTGAATGAGCTTTCTATATTTTAAGGAGAAAAAGGGATTTTTAAGGAAGCGTCGACATTACCATTACAATGACCTTCATACTAATTACATTCATGAAATTTCATCAAGACGTATTGATGAAGGAATTATCGGATTTTAAAATAAAGGTTTCATGTATTGTACATGTAAACATAATATAGTTTATGTGGGCATGAAACGTCATGAATCGAATTTATTTCTTTTGAGATTCTGTAGTGAACCACTGCAATCCGGAAATTAATTTTAAATCCCAAGAACATCATCAAAATAGTTCAATAGTTATTACAGTTGTGTTGTGATTGATGTTGTGGTACTTTTCCATAATGAAAACACAAATTTGATCAAATTTATGTTTTCAGTTCAATAGTTATTTTTCCATCCGAGCTTATTCTAATGTTCGGAAATTCCTCAAATCACTATTACCAGCAGTCAATTACCTTTAAGGCACAATAATTACATTTTCGAATAGATTCGACAAATTATATTCAATTTTCATCAACACCACGAATTTTTCTGCCTGTATGATTAATGCCTGTTGGCTCTAGAGCATCACATTCTGGCAAATAATACGTCTGTCTCCTCATCTGTTCAATATTTGTTTAATACACGATAATCAATCATGTAAAACAATTGTTGATGAATGTAGGCCATCCTTAATCTATTCACACTTTAGACTCCTGCTATTGGTGTAGACACAGCTTTCTGAAACAACTGTTCCACTGGCAGACTGTGTGTTTAGTGATATTACAATGGTATCATGAAGCTTTTTCCAATCATGAACATAGAGAATATAATACTAGTGTATCGACTAACGCTTAATAATGGCTGAAAGTCATATTAAATTGAACTTTTCCATTGAACGCCTTGTAAAATAGTTTAATGTTCGAACATTTTTTGTATTTTTTGTCACTAAAAAAATCGAGAATGGAGAGTTGTATGGTCGAAGAACCATAAGTCTCATACATTTTCCTTGTATGTGTTTTTCTGTTATGTTAACTATAAATTGTTGATGTTCCGTTGGAAGTTTAATTTTAATTCAAATTCAAATTCTTTATTTGCCATAATACAGTACAATTTTTTCAAAACAAAAACACAATTAAAACTTTATTTTAACATTAACATGAAATAAATAATAATTCTTCTCAAAATTAGCTTATAGGCGTTGCCAGCAAAACCAGAGGTTTGTGTGCTGCAACGAGTATCAATCTTAGAAATCTTAACTTAGAAAATTAATAAATAAAGATCTTAATTATTGTTAATTATTATCAAATGAAAATCCAAATTAAATACTGTAAATCACCCCGAAGACTTCTGCTACTGCAAGTATTGACAACAGGTTTTTCGTTTAATAATAATAATTAATTCATTAGCATTTGAATAATCAGTTCAATATCCCAGTAATTTCAATCTGTAGATATTAATTGTCTTTCAACAGGATCTTCGAAAGCTAACTCATAGAAAACAGTGTTGATAACACATATTCAAATTCGTTATCCATAAACATGACTTCCAAATAATATGAATCAAGCATTCTAAAATTCTATCCCACAAAAACAAACTTTATCCCACGAGTATCAATCGTTCATTTATCTCTGTCAATCTGATATCCAGAGCTCACCATCAAATTCATACTTTACAATTCAGAACCTTATCGTTGTCAAGATGACTGATTTCTTATTTCATGCAAGATATACCATAATTTGTCTCCAAATCTCGTCTTATCACATAAGCAATATCGATGGTCTCCGAAGGTTTATATATAATTGACCGAGCGAAGTGAGGTCTAAGATTCAAGTCGACGGTTTGGCATTTATCTTAATGTTTGAATGTTTGGATGTTTGAATGTTTGAATGTTTGAATGTTTGAATGTTTAAATATTTGAATGTTTAAATGTTCGAATGTTTGAATGTTTGAATGTTTGAATGTTTGAATGTTTGAATGTTTGAATGTTTGAATGTTTGAATGTTTGAATGTTTGAATGTTTGAATGATTGAATGATTGAATGTTTGAATGTTTGAATGTTTGAATGTTTGAATGTTTGAATGTTGATGTTTGATGTTTGAATGTTTGAATGTTTGAATGTTTGAATGTTGAATGTTTGATGTTTGAATGTTTGAATGTTTGAATGTTTGAATGTTTGAATGTTGAATGTTTGAATGTTTGAATGTTTGAATGTTTGAATGTTTGAATGTTTGAATGTTTGAATGTTTGAATGTTGAATGTTGTGAATGTTTGAATGTTTGAATGTTGAATGTTTGAATGTTTGAATGTTTGAATGTTGAATGTTTGAATGTTTGAATGTTTGAATGTTTGAATGTTTGAATGTTGAATGTTTGAATGTTTGAATGTTTAAATTTTGAATGTTTAAATGCTTGAATGTTTAAATGTTTATATGTTGCGCATTTACGGCGAAACGCGGTAATAGATTTTCATGAAATTTGACAGGTTTGTTCCTTTTTAAATTGCGCGTCGACGTATATACAAGGTTTTCGGAAATTTTGCATTTCAAAGATAATATAAAAGAAAAAAGGAGCCTCCTTCATACGCCAATATTAGAGTAAAAATCAGACTATAGGATTATTCTTCATAAATCAGCTGACAAGTGATTACACAGATGTGTGGAGAAGCCAGTCTATTGCTGTATTTCCATAAGGTCTAGAGTTTCAATCAGGTACTTGTGGATGAGAATACTGCGTGAGGTCTACTGTTCACAGAACTACTAGTTTTTGAGTCAGTGCGAAGGCATTAAGGATGATATGTCAGAATTGACCATCATTTGGGATGAAAAATTCCAGTCATAAGAAGCAGGACATCTTTCTGTCGATCATGAAAGGGAGTGCGTTTGTCAGGAGGAACCGGTAAAAATTTGGGATAAAAAATTTAGTCATAAGAAGCAAGATATCTTTCTGTCAATCGTGGAGGGAAAGGCATTTGAAATAGTATGTCAGGAGGAGAAGAGAAACATCTTAGATGAGAAATTCCATTCATAAGAAGCAAGACATCTTTCTGTCGATCTTGGAGGGAAAGGCATTTGGGATGATGTGTCAAGAGGAAAGAGACAAGCATTTGGGATGAAAAATTCCAGTCATAAGAAGCAAAATATCTTTCTGTCGATCGTGAAGGGAGACAACCAATGAGAAGAGAGATCAAGATAGGCTGTGAGATAAGCCTTGGACTGCGCCGACCCCAGGAGTGAACGCCACGAGCCCACGGGGGCCCAAAGCACCAAGGATCAATCACCAAGACAACAAAGTCAATTTATTTAACCTCCCGCTTGTCACTCCTCCACTGTTTTCTTTCCGCTTTCTCTTTCAGCCCCTCAGGACTTGGGTATAAATGAAGTCTTATACCATGCGGGGGTCTGCAATAATCCACCAAGAGTATAGGGACAGACTCTTTCAACCCCTAGGATCTGTATCCGACTTCCTGGAGGGAGTGGACCTTTTGGGAATCGCCCATTCTCTCAGTACTTAGGGAACAGAAGAAGAAGGAATTGGACGATTGAGAAGAACGAGTGCGATTAGTATGGTAGTGGTCGGTAGTCGAGGAGAGAGAGGGTGTGAAGGGACCAACAATGGTGGGGAGAGAGAAGGCTGGATGTCTCGGTTTGGGTTTCCCACCAAATCTTGGTCCCTGAGCTTCAAATCTATTTCCAGGATTCAAGGTTTTCTCAACAAATGCTTTCTTCCAGTTTTTTCCTGGAGAAGCTCTAAAAAAGTTCCAAAGTTCCATTCAACATGGATTAACGAGACGATTTTTCAAGAAAATCCATGAAAGTAACTGATATTCCAGTTGAATATTGTGAAGTAGCTGATTATTTGTTCGAAATATCACTTTTCGTACATCCTTATCTGCTGCTTATAGGTAAATTGTATCATACTAATAGGTATATAGGTTTAGAAAAGATATTTATTGACAATTGTTACTGGGCTGTTGCCTATGGTAACATTTACAAAATTGACACTATAAAATTAATAAACTTAAGAAATAAATAATTATTTTCAGTTCCGCATCATATGAATCATTACAAATATTGAAGAAAATAATATTGTACATATTGAGCCATCAACATCAACTAAAGTATTATCACATTAGCAAACTAAAGTTGTTATTTGCATCCATGTGGAGTGAAACTTATCATGAAAAATTGAAGTTCATAATAAACTACAATAGAGGGAAGATGAAATAGGTGATAGATAAACTATGAAGGTGGTCCCATTACAAAACAGTGTGATCAGACTTTTAATAAAAAAAGAGAAGTAATAATGAATTAGAGGTATATTGCTAATAGGTATAAGGTATATTCAAAAGAATGATGAATTCTACCAAGCAAAGAATCAATGTTGCTGATATATCGATTTGTTAGGAACAATGATAGCTACATTATTCATCATAGTATTATTATTTATTTGTGATATTCCTCAAAATGATATTGAATTACAGTACTACTATGTCATGACGATTATTAAAAAGTCTATTGTTCAGTGTAAAATATGAATAAATAGTTTCATGGAATGAATATCATTCGAATTTGTAAGAGGCATCCCATACTGATATGAAGAAATCAAGATGCATTATAACATTTGAAACGAATCACTAT